>NC_142207.1:32890058-33042906 GCF_049639895.1 Pseudopodoces humilis | reverse complement strand
TTTCATCACAAATTTTCATCCTACCAGGATTATTGGACAGTGGGATACTCAGTGGTCTGACCCTCTGCATGTTTTAGAGTGGACATTCTTCCCTCACCAACCTAAAAAGACAGCACCTATCATCTTTGAGTTAACTGCACAATTAATCATCAAATGCCATCAAAGATGTTTACAATTAAGTGCAAGAGATCCTTCCAAAATTCTTGTACCTGTGCCACAAGAACAATTTGAATGGTGCTTTGTCAACAGCACAGCTTTACAAAGTGCCTTGCAAAATTTCTCGGGACAGATTAGTTACCATCTACCACACCACAGAATACGGCAATGGAGTGGAACCATGGAACTACCCCTAAAACCACTGGATAGCTGCACACCCCTAAAAGGTGTTACAGCATCTACTGATAGTTCTGGGAAAACAGGAAACGCCATTGTAACATGGAAGAGGAAAATGAATGGCAAACACTGGAAGGTTGTGAGAGTGGATCACCTCAGTTGGTGGAGCTACATTCTGTAGCTATGGCTTTTCAACATTTTCCCCATATTCCTTTAAATATTGTGACTGACTTGGACTACGTTGCTGACACCACACAGAGATTAGACCAAGCTCTGTTAAAAGAAATTGACAATGCACAATTATTTGACCTACTAAAAACTTTGCAGCATACCATCCAGGCCAGAACTTGCCCTTACTACATATTACATATTAAAAGTCACATGAATTTACCAGGTTTTATTGCAGAGGGCAGTGATCAGGCCCTGCTTGGACAGCACCACAGCCAGATATGCCAAGCGTGCCTTCTTTCCATCAAGGTGTTCAAGCTCTAGAGACAATTCCTGCTGTCAAACACAAAGGCTTGTAATGTAGTTAACAGCTGTGCTGACTGCCAAGGCCACACTGTACCACTGTAAACAGGGTAAATCTTTGTGGGCTGCTTGCTTTACAAATATGGCAAACAGATGTCACACACATTCACGAATTCAGATGTCTAAAATATGTGCATGTGTCAATTGACACCTTTTCATCAGCCATATGGGCTTCAGTGCACACAGGGGAAATAACTCAGGATACCATCTCACACTGGCAATCAGCCTTTGCTGCTTTAGGTATCCCCAATACCATCAAAATAGACAATGGCCCTGCATACATTTCACAAAAGATGAGACAATTCCTTCAGCTTTGGGGTGTGTCACACCACACTGGTATTCCCCACTCAGCAACAGGACAAGCCATTGTAGAACGTGCACACGGAACTTTGAAACAAATACCTGATAAACAGAAAGGGGGAATGCGTGGTGAGACCCCCACAGAGCAGAGTGGCAAATGTTGTTTATGCCCTGAACCACTTAAAAATACCAGAAAATTCCCAGAATCTAGTAATATTAAATCACTTTTTATCATTGCAATCATCTAGTGATACCAAATCACCTAAACCTGAGGTAATGGTAGGAGATACTATCATTAATAAATGGGAAGGTCCATGGGATCTTTTTTACTTGGGGACGTGGGTACGCTTGTGTTTCCACGGACACCAGAACACAATGGACACCTGCCACATGTTTGCCCTGCTCTACGTCCTGCTTGGAACCAGATGCAACACCATCCTGACAGCCCCACAGCAGACATCATGGAGCAGTGATTTAAACAACTTGTGCACCTGCTACATGGAGATCTGGGATTTATTTAAGAATTTTTATCTATTCAAGGATATGAAGGTTTTATATGTTTAATACGAGGACCCAAGGATTTTATTTAATGACAAGAATAACAAACCCGAACTAAGACAAATCGTTTCTCATGTTATCTGGTTCTATCGCAGATCTAAAGTCGAATTGTTTCCTGTTTGTAGAGTTAAGTTGTAAAATTGTAACTTTTAAGTAATAAGACTCCACTGTGCCATTTTGAGAATTTGTATCAGTGGTAATCCCGTGTGACGGCTTAGGGAGATGAATGTTACCTTTTCAATGATACATGGGATACATCACTGGCTGAAACTTCCCAAGACTTGTCAAATTGAGTGGAAAGCCTCATTCAACCTTGGCTTTTTATTTGTGACATCTGGATTACTCCATACATTGTGCTGTATTTGTCATCCTGTCTGCAGGAGCATGACAGATACTACTTTTGTATTTACAAACAAAAAGGGAGGACTGTGGTGGCTAACAGCTGGCCTGAAGGCCTCACAAGTAATCCTAATTATATATATTTTTTTAATTTTTTTAATTTTAAATTTTCTATTTTAAATTTTTAACTATAATTCTATAACTGAAACGTAACTGATTATATAGCTAATTATATCATTACATTGATTATATAACTCGACCAGTCTGGGCCATTGGGGAGCAGGCCCAGGCTGTCAGGGACACGGGTGGCCAGTTGGGCAGATGGAGCTGGTTCAGCCATTCAGGGTTAACCACACACACTTTCAAATCTGTGTAAGGAGAACAGCACTCAATAGAAGTTGGCTGTTGTGCATGAACCTCAGAGTGTTTTGACCCGTGCCCGTCTCCAACATCAGCGACAAAAATGTAATTAAATTTGTGTTCCAATTGTAAGTATTTTCAAGTTGTGCTTACAAACTTTGTCAGTTTCAACGTGAAACTGACAAAGAAATACACTCCTGCAAAGAAGCTGTTCAAAAGAATATACAGGATAAAAGCCAGCAATGTTCTTATTTTTGTATCGACATCATGAGAATGAAAGTAATGAACAACCTATTCAAGCTTCCTGAAGATGCTCCAAAGTGTTTGTAAGGAAAGCAACCAGCATTTTCCACAGGCCCTAGACTAGCAAAGTTCCTTCAGCATTTGTTCTTCTCCCAAGGTAGCTAAAGACCTTTCAAGAGCAGGTGAGTACTACAAGGTGGTATCAATCAGTCTGGGATTCAGCAAGAGCCGGGAGATCTGAGCCACATATTCACAGAGCAGCTCCCTCAAGAAAAGGCACCTCCCAGCGCAGCTATGAGCCAGCCAAAACATACCCACACACCTCAGTACTGCCATGCCTCTTTACCTGCTGGAGTGAGCAGATGAGAATTGAGGATGTAGGAGGGAGAGCAGTTTCCTCTTGCTCACTTCTGTGCAACCACACAGGGTCAGCCTGAATTCCTGACTCCCACATGCCACCAACTGCTGCCAACTGATCAACACCACAAAAAATGTTGTGTACCGTTCTGCCCAGATCTCTAATTCCCTACTAACATTCTTAAAATTCACTTGAAAACTTTGAAACCTTGAGCCTGCCCTTTATGGACTGCAGGCACTTTGATGGGGAAACACAAAACAAAATTAAATGTAGGTAAAACATAAGCATAAGATACTGAGTCAGGTATATATTATACAAATCACAGCGCAAACCACACAGTTGTATTCTACTAATAGTCTAAGTAACATTTATCTGCTGCACACATGAATATTCAAAGGGAAGTACCCTAAAACCAACTGGACACAGGAAGCAGAACAATGCAAGTTGCACATTACTGCCACTGCTCACAGCCCTGCCATCTCTAGCCCACCTGCCACCACCCTGGGTGGCTTTGTGCCTCTGACTAGAGTGCATGGGCTACTTTGTCAGTCACCTAGAAAACACCACCCTAGTATTTAAGTCCTAACATTTCAAGTAGCTCTAATTCAGCTTTCAGCTCAGTTCTTTGTCCTCTAAAAATAACTCATGTTTAATTGCAACTGGCTACAATTTTCTAATTCTTTGTGACCCCAAACCTCTAAATCTATTACCCAGAGACAGCCAAAGTAATCCTTAATGAAGGTGTGGGTACAATGCAGCATGCTAGGGGCCATCTGGCTGCCAGGTGTTTCCTGGCTTAGCTTTTCTTCAGAATACACATCACTCCTCCTCCTCTAATTCCAAGGAAGGCAATTTCTACCTCAGGAAAGTCCTTCATTAAAGACACAGACAAAGGCCTTATTGCAAGCAAGTCAGCTGCAGCACAGCAAAGTTCAGAGCCCACAGCAGAAAGCCTAGAAGGGCTGTTTATTACCACACATATCTCCCTGTGACTATCACCAAAAGACTGTGCCAGGACTATTTCTGACTGTTAATAGGAAATGAAATATTTTCACTGTGACCCTATGCTTTGTGTCCTTCACCAAAAAAAAAAAAAAAAAAAAGTCCAAGGTAAGAGCAGTTTTTTATAATAGCTCCATTTATATAGAAAACAAATGATTTAAAATGTACTAAGCAAGATTGACAACCAGGGTAATTTGATTTCTTTCCGGGAGCAACACAACCTATCAGTGTGGTTAGATCCTGTGAACTTTATTTTCAAAATAGAGCATTTAACTTCCTTAAAATCTTTAAGACATGTAAAAGCATTCCAGCTTCCAGACACAAATCCCTGCCTTCCCCCCACTCCCTTCACCAGTGCTCTGGAACAATTTAGGACTGATAGAAAGTAATTTTTGTACAGCACTTGCATTGCACCAGCTCAACTTACTAAGCCAGCTTCCCATGGGGTCAGGCAAGGACCAGACATCACAGGAGCAAAGAGGCACAAGACCCCCACAGAACCAGCTGGGGTAAGCCCTGACTGCCAAGAGACCACCTCCCAGACTACTCAATAGGAATGGTTCTCCTGGTTCCCACCACTGCGCTAAAATTTAGTTTACAAAAAGCATCTCTTATTTCAGGCTTGTGACAAGCAATTGCATGGACTCAGATTGGTGGGGATACTGAGACATTTATTGTGAGAAATAAGTTGGTTTGGTACACTTCTTCAAGACACAGTATTTCCTTATGTGCTATTTCTTCACTAAGTGACCTATCACACACTGCCACATCAGGAACACATTTTAATGTCCTTATAAGTGGGTGACCATGTGCTGTTCACTGTCCAGCAGGCTCCTCTCCACAGAGCATCTGCCACATCACACCTCCTCCCCCAAAGGTCAGGTGGAGACAAGCTTCTCTGTGCTGTCATGGTGTGTGGCAGGTGCATCTCACAGATTGGAGCTCAATTCCATCTTATCTCTCTTCTACATATCCCCCTTAGTTTTGGTTTCAAATTGTACTACTCTTTTTTCAGCGCTTGATCAACTATACAAACAACAATCGCAAAACAAAACACTCCCAACATTAAAACGTGTTTGACCCATGGCCCGAAGCAAAGAAGCTCCATTCATCTTGTTCCCTCAGTTTCCCAACAAGCTGATGATGGAGCCAGAGCAACCAAGGCTTGCAGGTACCCATCATGGAAACACAAGCATATCCTCGCCCCCACGTTATCAATGGAAAGGGTCCTTACCATTTTCCACTTTCGAGTTTCTTAATAAGTACTTGAGCTTTTCCTAAGTGAGCCACTGAAATGGTGTTGGATAGGGGTTAGGTCATTCTGAACACAATTCAAAAAACTAAGGACATATAAGGCTTTTTGCAGTCTTTCATGGCAGATATATCCCATCTCTACACTTCCCCTTTTTTGTTAGGACTCAAGAGTCCTATGGGCCCATTCAACAATCACTTGACCTGTAGGGGAATGTGGAATACCCATGTGCACCTCCCACAAATGAAAAAAAAATCAGCCATCTGTCTGGATGTATAGGCTGGCCCATTCTCAATCTTTATGGGGATAAGCACTCCAAGGGCTGCAAAAGTGGACAGAAAATGACACTGAACGTCTTTCACCTGTATGGGTGGAAGCAAAAATACCCACGGAAAAGGTATCAATCATAACATGAACATATTTCAACCTACCAAATTCAGGAAAACATCTAACATCAGTTTGCCAGATCTCTAGAGCCTGAAGTGTTAAGTTTACACATCACTGTTTTCAACATAAAAGCTAGGGTGAGGAAATTAACTACATGTGCCATTTCAACTCCTTAGCGTTTTATAATTTATCTCCATATCACTCACTGGAGTTTGTCCAGGTTCTCTACAAGATAACATGACTTCACAAGAGCTTATTTTCCCCATGAACAGGCAGACAGATCAAAACACACAATAACTGGTAACCATCCTTCCCATGAATGGAGACAGCGATTTAACAGACAGAATCTTGGGACACAACTTAAAATTACAAGGAAATGTTTCTGCCTACAGGAACCAAAAATAAGCAATACAGAAGAGAGTTAATGGTTTTGTGTAATTTCAGCTTGAAAGAACAACTTTCAAGTCAGGATTATCACAGGAGCATCCATCACAAAAAGCAATCAGAACAGTGCAGGCAATCAGCAGGATGCATACAGTTCATCTTAGTCCTGCATCTTCCCTTCCCTAGGTAAATCCTGCTGTGTGCAGGGAGCAGGGATGAGGTGCTGCCTTCGCCAGGCTCTCTCGCTCGCCTCCTCACTTTGCACATGCGGAGAGCTGTGTTTGCCCTGCTGGACCCTGCTCACTGCCATCCCTGGCTATGCCGTGTGCTCACCATCACTGCAGAGCAGCGCTCCGCAGCCCCACGTGCCTCCTGTCACTGCTGCAGCTGCCACCACACTCTCACAGAGGGCAGCTGGAGAGGGAATACACTACCGGGAAGGTAGCTGATCCCACCACTCACCGCAGTACCGCTCCAGCTGATCCCGCATGGTGCAGCGTGGCACAAGCTCTTTTATGACACCATAAGGCAATCCTTTCCATCTAGGTGGTTGATTGGGCTAGTAGATGACCAGAAGAGTATGCAATAAATCCACATTCACCTCTGCGGCAGCTTGTTTTCTCACCACTGCCCTCAATCATGCAGATTGTGGGGGAGAAGATCAAGCTCTCCCCCAGGATCAAAAGGATTGGGGGGCAAAGGGGCCATCCTCCAGTTCTCCTTCCACAACCCCAACAAGCTTATGATTAGAACCTTGTGTTTCACTCATGGGCAGCACAGAAGTGGCCAGTGCAACTACTGAGGCAGCACAAAGAGTCCTTCTTTTTCCAGTCTCTGCCATATGCACCATGAATGCCTCAAATACTGCCTGCCACAGACACAAAAGCTCTGCCAGCGCTCTGTCACCACACAGCATCCCCTGAAGTGTTCCATGTCCATGGGTCGAAAATATTGGTGCTATTTAGAGTCAGATCTGTGTCCTTACAGTCCTTAGCCCGTAACAGAAGTCTGCTCTAAGCTGTAGATTCATCTTCTGACTTTTTTTTCAAAATCAGTTGCATCATCTCTGGGATGTCTTTTTGTTCCTGGGATACATCACTCCCCATAATTCTCAGCTTCTTACTCTCACTCCCGCAGGAAGGTCAATTGGCACCACAGGCTTCATTTCAGCCCCCAGGCTTCATTTCAGCCCCCTGTAAAGTTCAGCTGAGCATCGTCACCAGTGCAGCCACTAGTTGCCTATTTAAGTTCCTGTTTGGCTGCCATTTGTGACAATTAATTGCACAGACTCAAAGGCACTTGTCCAGCAGGCTCCTCTCCACAGAGCATCTGCCACATCACATCTCCCACCAAGGTCAGGCAGAGACAAGCTTCTCTGTTCAACAGGTGCATCTCACAGCCTGTAGCTCACTTCTATCTTATCTCGCTTCTACACAGGCCAAAGCCAGAAAACATTTACTTGTGTACTTGCAGTAGTCAGTTCTCAGGAATGTTTCAGTATGAGTAACAGAGTCAGTGGGCATGCACAGAAAAATGGTGCCAGTATTTCTCAAATATGACACGGAAAACTAATTTTTACAGCAAAGACAAAAGCCCTTGCGACTCCTTCCAGTGAATGGAAAAGGGGTCTCTGCTGGGGAACTTTCTACAAAGTCACGATGCTCCTGCTGTGCTTGGGAATTAGCAGGTTATGAAATGGAAACAGCTGCTGCTCAGAGAGCAGGGCAAAAATACCAACTCTGCCCAGCATCCAGGAACCTGCTTTGCTGGTCTTGGGCACCCAAGTATCCCCAAAGAGCCACTGCCCCAGCAGTCCTCAGCACAGTCTATAGGCATAGGCTTTCACTGCCTATAGGGATATGACAGGCCCTGACCAATTTATTGGTGGATACAGAGACAAAGCCAAAATTTGCCCAGAAAATCACAACACAAATAATTTCAAAGCCAAGCAGAGGTTCTCCGGTTCTACTGTGGATCAAGACCTTAAGCAAACAGGACAACCTAAAACCGAAACCAACAGCACACCTGTGATGGACACGCCAGTGACTCTCACCACTATCCCAGAGCTCCACCAAGCCCATACACACTGTTCATCCCACAGTTGTCTTGCCCACAAACTCAAGCTCCTCAGAAAACAAACACCTCATTTCAAAACAAAATCCAGCAGAAGATCATGTTCTTTTTCCATGGTTTCATCTATACAGCAGGTTTTGCTGCTTTGTGGAGTTCTGCTCACACAATGTGCAATATGCTTCAATACAAAATGAGTGATTAAACTGAAAGGTAACAAACTGAAAAAGATAAATGCAGACAGAGCTATATTAGAAGGGGAAATTGTCCAGCACCAGTTGTGAAGGATTTTTAAGTTCAGCTAAAATCCATCACAGAAAGGGAAATATTAACAAGTGACCAGAGATATAGTACCTTTATTCTTGAGGCACACTTATTTGCTTGTTCATTTTACTATCTGTATATTTTAGTATCTTTTAAAATGCAAGTTTCTGTTAAAAATTATTTTCACAGGCTTCAAAACATTCTTCAGAGAGCTACTCATCTGCTTAGGGACATAGACATGGGGCAGGGCTTATTTATTAATCTAGGAGGATTATACTTCGATATAGATCAACCTTTGCCTGCAGGTAAGAGCAGTAGGGCACATAAATCCATCAGATTTTCCAACTGCAAAGGCATGAAAGGAAAAGAATCCTAAAGAAAATTATGTCATGCTTGGATGGGGAAAATAGGTGAATATAAGGATAGCCACTTTTTTTTAGCTGTTGTTCAACAGCTGCTGGAACAGGCAAATTCTATTCCTACTGACATACCAGCTCTGAACCTACCTCTAATAGCTGAAACAAGTCTCCATGGCTAGTTTTTCAAGTGAAGATATAGCATGTTTCTCTGATCTCTTTTCTTCTGCCTTTTTAATGTGTCCAAAAGATCACTCTCTTGCTGGAGGAAACCTCATTTTTCACTTACCTTCCCTTTCTCTTAGCCAAGCAAGAAAAAGGCACCAAAACACTGCTACAGAAAACACAAACACACCGTACAGGTAAAATATTCATTCTCTTGCCCATCCCAGGATACAGACAAATCACTTATTCCACTGCACACTACAATAAGCAATATCACTGAGACTGATCTTGCAATAACTTAAAATGCAGAAGAAAATTCCAGCCTCTTCAGGAAAAAAAAAATTACAGCATCTACCAGTATATAAAACAAATTAGAAACAAAAATAACTCAAATCCTCCAAGTAACTGAAACTTCAGTACTTAAATTCACATGAGTTTGGCAGAGGAGTAAGGACAAATCACGTGGTGCTGACCACAGAGGTATTTCAGAGAAATGCCCCATAATGCCAAATCTGCAATACACTGTCTGCAAGGAAGTATTTCCCCTGGTACTAAACATGACTTCATGTCCTGAAGTATGGAATACATTCATTTTGCTCAATATTTTTTTTCCAAGTATTTATTCCCTCCTGCTGCTTGTAATAGGTTGTTAAAGAGTTCAGTCCTAAAATACTTAATTTAAAGGGTAAACAAGTTTCCTTAAGTATAGCTTGCACATTCACCAAGTTGCTCTATTCCCATAAAATAGAAAATTCATTACACCACCCAAAAAAAGGAGTATCTGCTTTAAAACAGCCAGTAGCATTTTTATCTGCTGGCTCAGAGAGGTACACGCTTTCCACCAATTAAATATTATCAATGTCAGCACCTTTTAAAAAATTAATTAATTACAATCAAGGACTACTCTCTCATAAACAGCAGTGTACAAATCCATTTGTGCTAAAAAACAAAAAGTAGAATTAAGTTCATAAAAATATTTCAAAGCACTGAATAAGGCATTGTCTCAGCAGATAATACTTACTGTGTCACAAAGCCTGAGCTTACAATACAGGGTTCAAAGACTACTTAGTCCAGATGAATCAAAGGACAGAAGTCCCTATAATTATAGCTGTTCAGTGCACATCAAGCAACACTGGCAGCACTTTCACAAGTCAGCACCCACCCATAGGTCAGTCTCTGAACAGACTCATGGTTTGCAGGGGTGGCTGGTAGGAAAGGCCTGACTGACTGTGCCTACTGGTAACTACAGGTAATGATGCAGGTCAGAGCTGGCATTCTGATACCAGCATTACCATCTAAATAAGCACACATTCCAGCATCTGAAGTATCAATATCATAAATATGGTAAAATGAGAAATGTGTTTCTAATTTCCAAGTTCCTGTAATTATCAATTAAAGCTCTGCAACAAATTATTAATTCCATTTATAGCTATGAGTGATGCTGCAAGCGTACAGTGGACCAAAACAAGTGAAAGAAAAAAAAAAGCCTGAGCGAATTCAGCTTTTGTTGCTCAGAGAAGAGTACTAGAGGACATTCTAAGAGCATACAGTTGGACTTTTTTCCCAAATACATTCCACAAAAAAGTTCTCAACTATTCGTATAGAAATGTACATTTAGAAGAGTTTTTAACACTGCATTCAAAGTACTGCTAATGTTTTAGGCAACATTAGTAGCACACCATTAAAAATTATCTAAACTAAAAGACTAAGTATTATCTATAAATCACTTCTGCTAATTTTGGCAAAATGTGAAGTATAAAACTATATATATTAATTTACAATAACATAAAATGCCTTTTTTTAAAAGTTTAAACATAAATTTATTATATGCTGTAACAGACAGCACTGGGTAATTAAGAAATGCTTAGAATCAATATTCTTCTGAGTTTTATTCAGAAGCACAACCATCTCTCTACGGCCTGAAAAGCTTAACTTTGCAGAACAACACGGAATGAAAGCTTATTTACCACACTCTATCCTTTGCTTTTTGGAATGAATCAGGTTATTAAGCATTCCACACATAGGGGTTTGTTTGCTTTTCTTTTTCTTTTTTTTTTTTTAATTACTTTTAGAAGTTAGGATTTTGGTTGTGGGTTTTTTCCTTTCTCTCAGGGAATTTTGTCCCATTTGTTGCCTAAGAGATGATAACAATTGGTACTTAAGAGGCAAAACTGGCCAAGGTGGTGGGAAGGGTGCAGCTGCCTACTCTTAGCTGGGTTTTTTTTCTCTTGGGAAGGGCAAAGACACCAAGATTCTGGCTGGGGGGTGAGAGACTGAGCCCAGCTCCTTGCTCACTCTCTCACTCTCAGATTGGAGGGGAAGTTGTACCATGGGGAGAATTCACTGCCACCATGGACTCTAGCCCCTATAGTCTTTTTTACCCTTGCTTCTTTTTTACCATGGGTGAGCCTTTTCTCCTAAGAGCAGCCGGTGAACTGGGACCTTAGTAACACCCAATTGCACTGGAAAGGATCCTCACCATCTTCTCAGGTGTCTCAGGGGAAAACCCAGGAACCCTCCCCCCTTCCTGGAGGGGGCGTATCCCGGCTGCTTTCCCTTTACTACTTCAAGAAATACACATATTTTATCTCCCTAAAACAAAAGAAATACACAGCTTTCTTCCACCTGATTTATATGTCTCTTACTCATTTTTCTGGAAGAGATTTTCTTTATAGGACATCAAATCAATCATGTTGTAAAAGACAGAGGATGGGCACACCCTTCCAGACACACTTAGCCACAACCCTAAATACCTAGGTCTGCTCTGGATTCCTGGCAACACTGACTTCAGGTATATTCTGAGCATGCTGATAGCCTGTGAAGAGCACTCTTTGGCCCAAACACTGCCTTAAACTGAATCAATGTAAATCAAGAATTCTGATACAAATCTGGAGGAGCTGACACTCTTATTTTAGAAATATCCCTTCTATTCTTGTGGCTACGTCCCTGCACTATGTATTTTATAATACAGGTCGCAGGGGAGCACTGAAGGAGGATAGGGTATCCAAGCAGCTTAGGGCCATCACATCTACCTTCCTCTCTGATGCCCTCCCACCCCAAGCTACAGGTTGACAAGAAGGATGGGATATGAATGACTGACCATCCAGACCACCCCTTGAGCAAGGTCTGCTCTCTTCCTTTGCAGATCATCCAGCTCCATCCCTGCATGTCTCCTTTTTGAGTCCTTGGGGGATTTTTTCTCAGTCTCCTTGAACAATTTTCTAATTGCTGATGGAAATAAAAGCTAGTATTAATTTCAGCATACTCAAGGGAAGCAGACAAATGCCTACGCGCATGACTAGAGTCTTGCTGCAAACAGGCAGGGCAACCTTCCCTGCCCGGCACACCCCATAACACAGCCTGCAAGAGGAGCAGCCCAACACCTGAAAGCACATCAGGCACCAGCAGCCAGGGATGTGTCAGCAGGAGTCTTCTGTCAGCAGAAACCCACACATGAACGTACAGCTGCTGGCCATCAAACCACAGTCACAGTACTTCAAACAAAAGGAGAAGCTTTGCTGTCTGAGCGATACCACGTGGTCAGAAGAGGAAGGGATGCCTAGGCACACCTTAGACATCACACAGAAGCAGCTGCAAGAATCAGGTAGGGGCATTAAAAGACTGTGGGGTCCCTTTGTCCAACAATCAGCCAGGGGCCAGTAAAAGCATGTTAACATTAGCAGTAGGTCCTGGCACAGTATATGGCCTTGGGTCTGGCCAAAATCCCCATGAGGGGATCAGATCTTTCTGCTCAGACCTGGTGGTCACAGAGGGGCTGCTGTGGAAAACAGTAACTTGACACAAGAAGACCTGGTTAGCTAAAACAAGCTGACCAGATTTCCAGCTAACCAGAATTCAAATCCACACTTGAATCCTCCTTAAAGTCAAAGGGTTTTGAGCACACACTTCCAGCCCATTTCACAGCGGACACAGAAGAAATGCTTTCCTCACAGTCCTTCTCAGACTCTGAGCCCTCCCAGATATAAGGGTGTCTTGCACTTAATGTCTGGCACCTTGCAATTGCACTTGCTGAACAAGCAATTCAGACACCCTCTACACAAAGTGAGAACAAAAAGAGAGAAACTTCACTGTACCCCAAACTCAGCTGAGGCTCCTCCAGGCACCGCCTGGACAACACCATGGTGGAGACACAGGGAAAGAGGCCAATCCATCTTTGCTCACAGCCAGCAGATAAAGGATTCTGGCCCAGTAGTAAAGCACACAGGCTACTTCTGAATGTCTACAGCATTTTCTACTGTTCATCTCTGGATCAAATTTGGACCAAGGCTGGAGTTTTCAAAAGCACATCCCAAACTATGTTCAGAATCTTTTTAATATGTTTCCATTTTGAGACATTTCCTAGCTTTGTTCATCCAAGATCAGAACCTCAGGAAAAGTGGCAAGTTTTGTATAGCCAAGCAGCTGTTCTAAGAGAAAATCTATGTTCCTAAAGATAGAACTGACAGTTCCTACTTCTAAACCAGAAATCAGCCCCTGCCATTCTCTCCAGAAAACAAAGTGAAAACATAGGGTTAATTGAATCAATAGGTCCTATAATTAAATGCTGCCAAATTAGCTGACATGATTGGACTACTGGGTTTGGTTTGTTTGGGGGGCTTTGTGTTGTTTATCCAAAGGTTGTGTATACTTTAAATACATCTAATTTTGCAAACAGCTATTGAAATTTAGTTTAAAACTCTCTTAGGGAATAAAATTACAAGTTTCACAGAGACATGGACTCAACTCACTGGAAGCTACTGCAATCTAACTGTCTTACTAGAAGTACTAAAAGAAAGAATTCTTCCTATTTCTTGCAAGGTGCTTAACACAAGACAACAAATATTCCTCAGCTGCTTTTACCCATGAATACCAAATCTAAAAGAAGGAGCAATTAGGTCCTTCTAGCATGAGGTTAGAGGACCTTAATTCCACCTACAAATCCATAACTTAAGAATTGTCAGGTGTAAACTGATTATTCCCCTGATGGCAAAAAGTACCCCAGATTTTCAATAATCAGAAAACAGAACTGCAAATGGCATTGTCTCTTTCCAGATGGTGCAAGTCAGGTACAGATTCACTGAATTCATCACAGTATTCTAATTTTCACCATTGCCTCCCTTATACTATATGAAACACATACATATTTTATCTGGAAGGATCATATGCTAAAGTAAATAGTTTCTGTGATGGAATAAATAGTCTCATTGCATCACAGATTTAGAAAAGCATGTAGTTTAAAAATGCTAAAAGAGAAACAGCATACCATAACACTGGTCAAGCTTATCAACCAGCACTAACCCATCTCACAGATTGCAGAAAACAAAGAGAATTGACCAAGCCACACCTTTTCCCCATAATTCCTTTCAAACTGGCACCCTAACAAAGATACAGGATACACTCTGAAGCTGATGTCAGTTATGCCTTTCTGCCACCTCTCCAATAAAGAAAAAAGAACAAAGATCAGTTTCATCTGCAAGACTGCTGTAGGGAAAAACAGCAGTGAGCGTAAAACCGTAAGGATTAGCTCATCTTTTCTCCTTAATACAACAGCAAACAATTAGTGTTAAAGTAAAATGGGTCAGTCAAGACCTCAAATCCTCTTAACAGCTAGCACAGTAACCCATGTGGCCACAACAATCCAAATTAACCCCTTGGATACATACAGTTCTTTACTCCGATACCTAGAAAGCAATTACAAATGTCACACTGAACAGCTGTCTAAAACACCCTTGTGTAGTTTAGTAGCATAACCTGTGATTAAGCCTTCCCACGAAATAAAAGATTTTTCCTTTACTGAGGCAGGCAGCTTAAACCATCTCTTTCCCAGCACCAATCCTCTAAATCAGCTCCACCCCATGGAAATAAGTCTTGTGCTCTTTTTTTCTGATTAACTGAGATTCAGTACAGAACTGTTGCTAATAAGCACACCTGTACATGAAGCAGAAGGATGGAAGAAAAAAGCACCAATCCTAAATATGACCCACCCATACTCTGCCTCAGCGTGTGCACACATACTTGGGAAGAGATAAGCCATGTAATGATATCAGAGAACATTGCACATTTCTATGCTTTCTCTGGAAGTACTTGGTATCTCTAAATATCATCAAGGGGTTTACAACACTGAGTCCACATACCATGAATTTATCTTCTTTCTCTTTTCAGAAAAAAATATTCCCTTTTCCGTAAAAAAATTGCTTTTAAGCATGCTTACAGATGACGTTCAAGCGCAATTAAGCACATGTTTGAACTGAATAAATACAGATGGACCAAAACGAGCATCCTTGAGTCTTAAACAATTCTATACATCAGCACATGCATACTTTTACTTCTTCATCAAGTGCACACATGGACTTAAAGACAGCACAAAATCCAAAATATCTAGATCATCAGATAACACAGATTAGAAAGGACCTTGGGAAGTCACCTAGTCTTAGGACCCTTATTACACCTTCCAAATTCTGGTCATTATTTGTGCGCATGTTAAGTGCAACACTCCCTAATCCCTTCCTAGTTAAGGCTTCAGTTCAGCTTCAAATGTCCTGCAGTCAGAAATGCTTCTTCTGATACCCAGATAAAGCCAAGGAGTGATTTTTTTTCTTTGACTACGAGCCAGAAGTTTTACCAGCACAACTACTGTCCACACTGTAGGTAAAAGATCTGTAAGGAACTCAGGCTTTAGGCAGCAGTAGAACCTTTATTTTCATTTCTTAAGCTGATTATCATTTTTGCCACCATGGCAGATCAGATTTGAGATCCTTCATATGCTGCAGATGTATTACAAGCTCTGTCAGAACCTTGTGCCTTTGCAGAGAAATTAGTAATCAAAAGGTGAATTTTAGAAAGCCACCGTCATAAAGTCTTCACAACCTAAATTATTTTTGACTTCTCCCAACCCCATTAAGAAAACAAACCTGTCTCTAATACATGCATGACATGCCACATTGGTAGGTGAAGCTGAAACAGCCCAGCAGAATCTGCAATGAGCCTCACCCTTGTTTCTGGGTTAGATACTTCTAGCAACTTCCACAGACAGTTGTTAAGTGAGCACAGTGCCAGAGCTAGAGAGGCCAGAGCCCACTGTGGTGTCAGCACACACAGCAAATGTTTCCTCTGTGAATTTAGGTAGATGGTTTAGCAAAGGGTAACTTGTACAGAAAGGGACATGACAACAGACTGAAAGGAAAGGTATGGTTCTGGAAAAAACATCTAGCAAGAAGGCAATTCTTAACCCACAGACTGCAACAATTCATTTAGGGACTGCTGTGATCAGATCACTCCTGCCTAGGCACAGCACCTCAGGGGTCAAATTTCAACTATTTCTTTATTATCCAAACATATTAAAGAACACAGCTAAGTGGGTATGATATAACATACCATAACAATTACATCAGACCTCTAAATCAAGGCTCAAAATGCTGCTTTATGTAACAAACTGCATTATAAGCACAATGGCCTGCCCTCCAGTGTGCTAAAACTCTCCACAGAAGAACAGCAACTTTTAATTCTCAGGATGACAGCTCTTTGGCTTCTCTCAAACACCCACAGGAAATGTGCAGTATAGGTGCAACAAACTGAAAAGTTCCATTTACCAAATCCTGTCCCTTGATGAGATAAGAAAAGATGAGAAGAGATAGAATTTATGGCACCACGCTCCACTGCTGAGATCACCCCTCTTCCCAGAGCCCTGTGCCATGGCTCACATTCATGTTTCATTATCATGCAGAATGGCCTCACTAAGCTATTGGGGTTATTTTCAGTGTGTTACTTCAGCTCATCTGTAAATGCCTGAGCTCCAGGAAACTGGTACCACATGAAGACTGAGGTCCTGTCCACTGCTGAGTGTACCATCAGTGTCTTGCAAATGAAATACACAGTGAGGAATTTGGTGGTTCCCAAGTCTTAGGTGATACATGGGTGAGTCTGGCTCCATTACACATATCACACATATCACACTTTCAGAATATCAGCTGGAGAAATGAACAACAATCCACAAATTTAACTGCACTGCCTTTACGCTAACTGAAGAGAGTTTGTAGCACACTCAGGGAAAGTGCCCAGTCTTTCGCTGTTCATGAATCACTTCTTCGTGATCTGTGATGTAACACAGGGGCAACTTCACTGTGTCGTGCCCCCTCAGCACATCCTCTTCCCAGGCAAGGTCTGAGATGCTGTGATTACGCCATCCAGTCAGGAGGAGCCAATGAAGCTATAGAAAATAAATGCATTCTGCAGCTGAGGCTCTTCTTGGGTCTTTCAGATAGGGATGTCTAGATCTGTAGTCTAGACATCCCTCCTAGTCTCAACCAGCACAGGTGAAAAGAAACAGCTTCTTTCATGGAGAGAAAAAAAAGGTTTGTGGCAAAAACGGGAAGAAACAGAACCAAAAGAATATGTGATTCACATGGAAGAACCCTTCTGAAAACAAAAGGGACGGGTTTTCTGAACAATAAGCAGCACAAATGCTGGACAGCAAATGATTTTTTTGAGAAAGTCTGGGGTACGATTTATTGACATGACCACAGAGACAGGAAAAATTACGAAAATTGATGCTAGAGACCTAGAATAAGTAAGACTTTAAACATATGTGTGCAAACATCCCATTCTACTGCATGACTCTCTGTTAATGCTCACTTACAAGTGAAAACCGGCAACTCTGGCTCAGGAGGAATCCTAACATGAAAATCCACCAAAAAACACAAGAGAATATTTTTATCTGGAGGAAAACTGAAAGTTCCTGCTTAACCCAGGGAAATTGACCATGCCGGTACCTTTCATACCGAGAGCAATTCTCCCGGCATGCGCCACACCCCCTTCTTTCCCGAAGGTGTTCCATGAAGCACTTGTTATCCAAAGGGCAGATCGGAGTGTGTCCAAGGAGTACAGGGCAGATGAAGGCGAGCACGGTTTATTTGATGGCTCGGTGCAGCACCACGGCAGCGCAGCGCAGCACACGCCTACGGCTCCTACCTGCAGCCATCTGAGCCGGGCACGTTTTACATCATTTTCTCTTACATAAAAAGGCATTGTTCGCCGCTGGGCTGCCGTGCACGGCTGTTTCCTCCGTGATCCATGCAACACAGGGAAACATTTTTTAGGTGGGTTGTTTTGTTGTTTTTTTTTTTCCCCCTCCCCGATGCAAATTAACAGCGCTTACAGACCTCGCCTCACACAACGTTCTTTGTTCAGCCGCGCAGATCCCCTTAGAGAAGCTTAGGGCTGGGGGCAGGAGAGGACAGAGGTTCACATCCTCCAGAGGGGTTTACAGCCTGGAGAGATCCTCAGAGCCCTCGCAGGCAGCCGCCCCCATGAAGGTAAAACGGCCCCGGGAGGCCGCCGCGCTCCATTTTCACCTCCGGGAGGTCGGGCGGGGGCGACCCGCGGAGAACTCCGCTCTGAGTCCGGGACCGAAGGGCCCAAAGGAGGGACGGAAGCCCGAAGGACGGCGGGAGGGAGCAGCCGCGGCACGCGGGCGGCACGAGCCCCCAGGAAGGGCTCGCGACAGCCGCAAGGCGGGAACCGCGCGCGCGGCTGCCCCCCCCCCTCCTCCTCGCCCCTTCCCCTGCACTCCGCAGCGGCCCCGCGCCCGCGCCCCGCCCGTCCCTCCTCTTCCTCCTCCTTCTCCTTATCCGAAAGGGCTCGGCACGGTCCTTACCTGAGCGCCACGGCGGCTGCCGCCACCGACGGGCACACAGAGGGCGGGCCGTAGCCGGCGCCACCGGACCCGCCCCGCCGCTCTCAGGGCTGTCGCCGGGACGCGGCCGCCTGCGCGCCGCGAGCCCCCGGGACCCGCCCCCGGCCCGCCCCGGCCCCGCCGCCCCTCCCGCAGGGCCCCGCGCCTGTGGAGGTGGAGGAGCGGCCCCTCGCTGCCGCCCCGCCCCGCCCCGCCCCGGCCCCTGCATTGCAGAGACACCGAGGCTCCGGGACACCCTGCCCGCGCCCAGCTGCGGGTCCGGCCCGTGGCGCCGTGTTCAGCCCTGCCCTGCCCGGCTCCTGCTAGAGCACCTTCCCGAAAGCCCCTCACCTGATTTCATTTGGGTCTCCCAGCGCTGCAAGCCCGGCTCAGTCTAATTCCTCTTTTTCCTCTGGAGAAAGAGAGCAATAACAGTGAGATCGGTGAAAAAACGCGTTTACAAGACCCTCAGACACCGCACTGCTGCTCGATTCCACACTGCTTTCGTAGGGCCGGGCTTTCCAGCCATTTCCCGGACTCTGGCAATAGAAGATATCCTATTACTTTGTCACCACGTTCTCGAACTGAGCTCTCCCGCTCAGGATGTCCATTACAGCCGCTATATTCCAAAGTCATTCCTCCCACAGTATCGCTGGTGCGGTAGGGCAACAGGATGAGCTCATCTCACCTGTTACAGCCAGAATCATGGCATTTCAACCAACCTGTGCTGGAGATGAAAGAGTAAAATGATGCCTTCTTACCTCTTCTAGTTCCTAAGCAAATTTTAGTTTGTTAAAAATTCATGACTGCAAAAGTCAGTCTGTCAGAATCTTAACCAAAAATTCTGAGTACGTCATGTATATATTGCCTTGTAATAATGTTTTGAAGGTACTATATTTTGATTCAGTGAATCAAAAATATATCTTTTTCTTTATATTTGGGGACCTAGATTGCACACTATTACCAATACTGCAGTGGAAAAACTTTAAACATTAATTTCAGTTTGGTTCCATTTTGCTGCATCACTGTGAGCAAATTATCTACATTTTTTTCCCAAAATGTCTTTAATTTTAGGTAGCCAGCTTGATTTTAAACATGAGTTTCAGGTGTACTGAGCACTTGTTTTCTTTATGGGCTTTAGCAGGTTATCTAGAAGATTTCATATCTGTAATTTGGGCCACATGTGTCTTAGACTGAGTGGTTAAAACGCAGTTAAGGGAAAAAAATGCAGTTAGGAAAGCCTAGGTCCCACCCTTGCTTCTGTTTCTTCATAAAGAAATGTCCATCCCTCAGCAACTACTACATGTAGTCTATGTTAAGGTTACGTCAGTGTTAATGAATGAAATTGACTTGGGAAGGCCAAATTACTTTGTTAAGTATTTTTATGTATTTGTAAATGAGGAAATTTTAATTTAAAAAGAGTGAAGACTACAAATATTTCTTCCAGTACTTTTCCTGAGCCCTCCTCAAGCTGTTTGAGAGAACTTCCCACCACTGCTTTTTTCTCACATTTCATCTGTAAATCAGTGCCATGCAAAGGGAGCAGGATTTTGCCAAAGTGACAAAGTCATCATGTTCCCTTCTCATTACTCACCATCAGTCATGCACATGCTTCCAGAGATGCTTTCAGAGGAAATGGATTTTCTGCAGTCAGGCTTCCTCCCAGGCTGCTAGGAGGAAAGTCACTGGTTCAGGGCATAAGGAATGTGCACCAGTGTCTGCAGTACCCTGAAGACAGCAGTGTCTTTGTCCTGCTGGTGTTTTACAGTGCCTCTCCTCAGAGGCTTTGGCGTCCATGCAAAGACCTTGATGGAGTTCTCCCCACAAGCACAGGAACTTTTGCCCTCATCACCTAGATAATGCACATGCAGGCTTAACATAAAGTCTAATCAGAAGCAGCCCTGAGAGGGAATGAGCAGTTGACTTGATCAAGAAGAAAAAGTTAAACTTCATCCAAATGGAAATTAGATTAATTTAAAGCTTAAAATTTAATTATTTTTTTTTTTTAAAAAAAAGAAGGTGGAGGGGAGGAGAAAGGACAGCCTATACTTTCATTGGAAATAAATACTGCAGTGGGTGTCACTGAAAAGATGAAAAGATGTCTTAATGGAAAGACACACGTACAATACACTGTGCACTGTCCATAAACATTCCTAGAGATCAGAGGGGTGGTGTAACTAACCAGAGACATGCTCAGAATATTCCATGGGTGACAGAGAATCAATGCCTCTAGCTCAAATGCAGTACAGCAGCAGCCTGTCTCTTTTCAGCAGCAGTCTGCAGAGAGAGAGAGAAAGAGAAAAGGCGAGTCTTGGAAGTTAGTCTTTCACTTGTATCTCTCCTTTAAACAATCATCAAAGATGATGAAAAATAAGCACAGAAAAAATGGCAGTCACCCTTTTCCCTGAGATAATTATCTAGTCAGATTACTTTATATTTCACGTGAAATATCCAGCAGCAGTGTTGACACTAGATGTTTTAAGACAGAAAAAATATTTTAATTCATGTTAGAGATATTAAAATGTATGCACATATTTTTATTAGAAATATTAATGCAGAGATCAGAAAGCATCATTCCACTAAGTGATAGTGGGGAAAGATTTTTTGTATAAAGGAAAAAATAATTTGCATCACATCATAAACCATGAGCTTTATAGTAAAGCTTTGAGCTACTGAATTATGGATCTCTGTATGGAAGTCTAGTAAGTCAAATACAGAGGATTTTTTACCTACCTACTAAGAGAAAAAGGAATGACATTGCCTGTAGCTGTCTTTAGAACAGATTCATTTGAAACTGTGTCTGGGAAATGCTGTTTTAAAAGGAATTTGTGTCAATACTTTGTCTCTTACAATATAGTTAAGCAACAATTCCCCACTGCTCCCCTGAGAGTTTATTGAGATGCAGTAGTGGCAACTTAGGCATTTGGCATCACTTCACACTGGGTAAGGAAACATTTAATTTCTCAAAACCACGGTGACTCAAGCCTTGGCACCAATGTCACAACATTAGCTGAGCAATCAGAGCAGTGAAGACAAAGTCAGCTCTTATTTATTGATGATGGGAAGAGCTGCGAGCACCAGTGAGGTTAATGAAACAAAGAAGTATGGCTACGGCCCCCTTGCATATTACTCTCAGTGGTATATTTGCAGTCTGTGGGCACGTTGAGCAGTTTTTTCCCCACCTTTCTCCTTGGAAACACCTAGGTTAAGGTGACCTAAGCTAAGGAAAGACAGGGATCCGACCTCGGAATTGCTGGGATGTTTTCATGGGCTGGAAAACTCTGGGGTCCCTCTAGTGTCCGACAGAGGCAATGGGGGGAAAAGCGAGCTGAAGAGCTCCTTCAAATGTTTATCAACGACTAAGCAAAATAAAAGCTTCCGCTGAAAATAAATTGGACTTATCCCTGGCTTTGCATCACAAACTATGTTCATTTTTTTTGCTGTTTCTGACAAGAAACTCAACTGTATCTCATCAGCTCATATAGTAACATTTCCATGTAAAAGCTGTCCCTTTTCTGCCTGTCTCCCATTTGATTACATTTACCATTCAAAGATTATTTGGAGATACTACCTGTTTGTAAATGTAAATGTCTCAGGTTGCTACAGGAAAGCTTTAAGCAAAGGTGAGATCTGGCCCAGTGGAAGGAATTGTACAAGAGCAATGCTGCTTTGTACTTAGTTATCTTTGGTTTTTATGTCCAGGGGACTCTAAGTTCCCATGTGAATTATGATGCAAGAATTAGCTTCAGGGAGCTACACTCTAATTTGCTAAATGCTTTTGATGTCAAAAGCCAGTCTCTGCATTAGAAGTAGAATAATTTGAAAGCAGAGAGAGGGTACAAAATATGGGCCACCAGATCTTGGGGCTGCAAGGAGATAAGAATTGCAGAGAGAATGCATTACAGCAGAACACCTTCATTTCTCACTGCTGCGATTGAAAGGAAAGAATCTCCAGTGAACCAATGTGAAAAATGGACAGTAGTCCATTACAAGGTTCATGGTTATGTGCAGAGCTTCTTCCCTTGTCATTTACCTAATCCAGCTACTTTTTCCCCTTAGCTCTTGAAGCTTTGTGAAATTTTAGTTATGGGTATGATTCCTCTGCTGAAGAGAAGAAAGCTGGGTGTCAAACTTACTGTGACATCTCACAGACCATTATTTAAATGTATTCAAAATGGATTGAGGGAAATACTGATCCCTACACAATTCAGCTGCAGAAAGTTCTTAACCTAAACCAACTTTCACTGCTTTAGCCCATTTTCTGGGGCACAGAACAATAGTTCATCTATTAAATTTCCATCTGATCAATAAGAAAAAAGACCAAACTCTCTAGGAAAATAAGTCTTATTACTCTTGATATTTTCTTGTTAAAGAATGATGATTGTGAGGAAGTTTCAGGTTGAGTTACTTGTTTTGCCGTCTCTAGCTTCTCAGTAATACAAGTGTTGCCTTCTTTATCTATCTTGAGAATTGGGGGAATAAAACTAATGCACCATTCAACCCTATCAGGTCTTCGAATGAAAAAAAATGAAAAACCCACTGCCTACTTACAGGACCAAACAGAAGATGAACAGAGCACACAGTAAGTTTTATGTAGTGAAATCTCTTTGCACATTGAATCTCCAGCAAAAATACATGAAAAATTTGTTTTTCAAAATAAATATGATGTGTAACTTACAGACTAGTCAAAGTGGTCAAAAATGGTATATTCCTTGTATATACAAGGAATATACTATTTTTGAGATTTAATTTCCTGTTCTAGGGAAAAGTCTGAATTGTTCCAACAGTAGCTACTGGGGATTAAAGACCTGAGAAAAAAATCTGTGAGATGCTTGCACATGGAAGCTTATCAGTGCTCCAATACACTAATAGTGTGTTTTATTAAGGTGGAATTTTGACAAGGCTTTTTAATATGATCCTCTTGTTACATTCAAACAGATAAATGTTACTGCATTTTCCAAGTTTAAAGCTTAAATCATCAGTTGAAAACAGATTAGCCCAATGAAGTTAACACCACGATATGGGGCAACATAATTCATCTTGGGTTTGGGCTTTGCATTTCTTTACACCTTTCTATGAATAAAATGCTGATGTTACTTCTTAAGAGAAAGAAAACATTACAGACAGAAGGAGGGGCTATTTTCCCATAACTGTAGCTGGAGGTTAAGCATGTATGTAGTTGGGCTCTTTCTCATTACCAAGCTTCAAACTCAGGCTTGTACTCAGCCTTTGTGTGAGCAACAAACACAGTTGTCCAGATTAGGTTTGAGAAGGGCCCTAGCCTGATGGATAAGCATACCCACCACGTCTTAATGGGACAGCAATACTTCCCTGACTTGAGGAAGGTGGTCCTGAATGCCTGAAGACTGCCTGTTGGTGTCCTATATTATAAAAATGTTCCTTAGCCAGGACCATCACCAGCATGAGACTTTTAGTGTCTATCAGTGCCTATATGAGTTACCCATTCTGAATTACAGATGCTTTTGCAGGTTTGGTCTAGTGAACTGATACACATTCTGCAACCAGCTCAGCTGCAAATGCAGCCTGAGCACCTGAATGTTATCTCCTGAGAGCAGATCTGAACAAACCACAGGTTCGGTGAAGACCAGTGCCTGTAAACACACTAGCATAGTCTCTGCCGTGCCAGCAGGTGGATAAACTTAAATAAAAATATTTCCAAAAAATGGTTGATTGATCTTATTAAATCTGTCATCGCTACAGGTAACCAGTAATTCATGCAACATGATGGGTCAATTCACCACTCAGCCTAGCACCCACATTAGTTGGATTGACATAGACCACTTCTTTTTCAATTACAGCTGTGGATTTTATAATTTGAAAAGCCTGCACTCCAACTCAGTTCAAAGAGAAAAGTTAGCAATGTTGCTTGGGGTGCTCATTCCCATGAGGTACCTCAGCCAGTGATCTAAATGCAAAAAAACCCAAAGCAAATAAACATTGAAAGAAGGATTACTTCTGCCTTGAATCTTGGATTCTGACAAAGAAGCTGCAAGGAAAATGTAAAGCACATTATAATTAAGGAGCTGATGGGTGGAAAAGGAAGTATTTCAGATGGTTGTGACACCTATAAACATCCATTGTATGAAGCAACTACTTGTCATCGCTTGGTATTTCTGGCTTTTGAAGCATCTGCAGATGCTTGCGCAGGCTGGTGTGTTGCCATGGATACCGTGGTGTACCGAGGCTTTTAGCAAACGGACTGATCTGTTTGTGTACCTCCAGAGTGAAAAGAAAGAAAAAATCCCATCATTTGTGTGGCTGCTAGCAAAGGGGGCCTGACAGTGAAATGAAATGACTCTGCATAATGGTTTTCAGAACCTCCTCCTCTTGGAAATGATGGGGTAGGAAAGAGATGGAAGGTAATGAAGAAAAGGAGTGAGGAGAGCTGTCAAGTGTTTAGCAAAACCCCTTCTGCATAGCTCAAGGCAAGGTCCTTGCATGATAACGTCAGCTACATGGTCAAGAAAAATCAATATGAGGTTTTAATAATTCAGTTTCCTAATGGTCTGGAACCTTGGCTTTCTGCAAGACAGGAGGGAGAAGAATAACAAGGATAAAAGGCAAAAAGGAGTGATCAACAGACAATGTAACACAGCAGAATAATTTTCTTTGAGTGATACCCTGGGACCAAGTAATGGGTATGCATTACTAAACTGATATTTAGCTGATGTTCAAGTAATGCCTTTATCTGGAGACAACTCCATTGCGAAGTGAGAGGCAAAACAAGTTTAGGAGTGACAGGCAAGCAAATACACAGGAAACCAAGTAAAAATCCTAGGTGGTGTTCCAAACTTTGACTCATTTCTTGGTGTTAGAACAACCCCATAAACTGCACCTATACATGGTACAGGTCCCTATGAGCTGAATTTCTATACATTAATGCAGTATCTCATTAGGCAACAATACAACATTGTCCCACTTGATTTCAAGTTTTGGGGTTTTGCCCTGCTGTTCTAAAGGAATCACATCCCCATGTATTTCATCAAGAGCTTTCCTTCCTTTTGAATTTAGGGGTCAAAAATCACTAACACTTTCAGAGCAGGGGTTTGTTCCTCATTACTGACATAGAATGCTTAAGCTGTTGACAAGAAAAAATAACAATGTGAAATCACCCTTAGTGCATGTTTTCCCAGTAGCACTGTGTCAGCATATACGAACCAGAAATCCATCACACAGTATTTCACAGTGAGCTCCTCTCCTCTTAACTAATCAGGTTTTGTTCATGTCATTTCTGTGTCTTAAAACACAGGGAAAAGGGTTGATTGCTACTATGGTCAGCTATGGTGTTTCCTCAAGCTCACATCTGCAATGCGAACACCAAGAGCAATCTTTGGAGACAAGATAAAAAGAAAACCAAAACTGCAATCCTTGCCCTTCCCACAGGTCCCCTTGGTCTGGCATCAAACTGGAGGTGCAGGCAGGAGCTTGGTTGCTTTTGAGCCATGGACCAACACAATTACTGTGTTGAAGCTCTTAAGCACAAAGCCATTCCAGCCTCTCCTTGAGACCTTGCTCCGGGGATGGTCCAGCACTGTCCAGCTGATGGCTCTTATCTCTGTTTCCTGTTGATGACTCACGCTGAAGGCAGCTGAACCTCAAGAAAATCAATCCCCAGGCTACCTCTCCATACAAGTCCCAGCCACAGTCACCACAAAGCTGAAGTATGAGTCCTACTAGATGCTGCTGGAGGTTCAGAGAAGCCTTCTCTTGCATGCAGATGAACTGTTACTAAATTCAGCTGTTGAGCTGAGCACTCACCTCCAGACTATTAATTGATGTTGCTGGAAGGACAATGTCTTTCATGTAGCTGCTGTGAAAACCTAAGATGTGTCCTGTGCAATTGGTGTCACTCATTTTCATGAGGTTGCAAAAACGCGATTCCAGTTTGTGAAGATACAAATTAATTCCCTTACACAAACCATCAGGGAAGAGCTGAAAGGTATTGGTGCTGTGGATAGAGATCAGTAAAAATATATAGCAGCTATGGCTAGTTCTGCAGTTCTCATTGATATTGCATTGCATAACCTGACTCCAGCAACTAGGACCTAACACTGACAATCAGTTTTCCCTTAGAAAAACCCCCAAGGAGCTCCTCTCCTATTCTATTTCCCTCTTTTAAGGACCTTTGTTTAGCAATTTTGCCCCAAGCACACACCTTCCTTAAAATCAGTGTCTCTGGCCGCAGCTTGCAAACAAGCCAGCTCCAGCAAAAGCCAAGTCATTAGCAAACAGAGCTGTGTAAGTTAAAGCTAACAGTCATGGTCACTATAACCTCAGAATTCAGGATGTGTAATATTCCTGCACATACACTGATGAGCATCCTTTGGGTCTTGTCATATTTGAAATGCTTCGGTGCCCACTCTGCTATCATTTGGGCTCCTATTATTAGTCTTGTAACTAAGCAACACATGGGCAGTCCAAATGATGCGGCAAGGGCAAGCTATCCTGCAGAAATGTGACAATTCACAAGGAAAGTAATACTTTGAAGTTTGGGAGAACCTCTACAGCCCTCAGTGTGCTTCAGTGCATCAGTGCCAAAAGAACCCAAAATCTGCCAGTGAGGTTAGGACAACAGGTCTACACTCATTGTGACTGAGTAACAAAACTAGAAAAATTACCTGCATGGCAGGAAATTCATGGCCTTCCATTTGCTGAATGGCAAATGAAAATGAAAAATTAAATTAAATTAAAAATTAAAATGAAAATGAAAAGTGGAGGAGCATCAGCAAGATTAAAGAAATATATCTGAGTAAGTTAGTTTCTAACACTCAAACACAAACAACACAGCTGGTCCTAGGACTACCACACCTGTCTTGGAGGCTAAAGAGGAAACATGACAAAGAATTAATAAAACCCCTCTATTAACATTAATGTTTAGGAGAAAGCTGCCCCTCCCAGGGATCCTGGCTGAGGATCAAACTGTAATTCTGTCATTTGGTTCTGGGGAAATTGGCTGGATGGTGGCTACCTTCATCCTAGTCTGAGCTACTTGATAAAGCCCTGACTCTAAGCACAAACATTAGCCCAGTGGTGCTTTCTGGTCTGAGCCAGATCCCAGCCTGATAAACTTGTCTAAAGACCTGCAGGCACTTTTGTGGCCAAAAAAAGCAAGGAAATTCACTTTTTTTTCATTGCATAGAGCTCTGAGGTAGAGATAAAATGCCATCTGGCAGCTTTCCTGAAGCAAAGTGCATGCACCATCAAATATAACTTCAGCACTGAGGTATTCAAGCTGCTGCTGCCCAACAGGCAAGCGTGCATCTCTTCTAAAGCATCTTCACTCTGCTCTTGAAAAACACTTGCAGACATTTATGAATCAATGCCACACTGGTGCCCTAG
This sequence comes from Pseudopodoces humilis, assembly GCF_049639895.1. Taxonomy (NCBI): domain Eukaryota; kingdom Metazoa; phylum Chordata; class Aves; order Passeriformes; family Paridae; genus Pseudopodoces; species Pseudopodoces humilis. The sequence continues at coordinate 33,014,974 of NC_142207.1, read as the reverse complement.
GAAATGGCTGGCTGGAGAGGCAGAAGCAGAACAGCTGAGTACTAAGATGTCAGGATGGAAGCAAGGGGCACTGAGCCACCACCTTGTCCTCCAAAGCTGCTGTAAGGCCAAAGACATAAAAGTGTGTCAGGCAGCCTGTGCCCACCTCCTGGGAGCCCTGTCATTTCTTATAATAACAACATAACAATAATAATCATAACATTTCTGTCTCCTTTTCAGATGAGCACATCAGGGTTGCACAGAAACTTGGTGGTAGATGCAGAAACAGAGAGGATTCTGATCTGACACCGTATTTCACCACTTTCTAGAAGTGGTTCTTCAACACAACACCTTGTTGTTCCTTTCACCTTCTCAGGCATTAATTTCATTGTTAATTCTTGCTGTGGAAATCGCAACATCTTCCCATTATAGGAGAAAAGCTCAAGCTCGAGTTTCAAACCCACTTTTAGGACCTGGGTTATCATCAGTGATGGGCAGCTCTCCCTGCTTTCAGTCAGGATTTACACAGGATCTACCAGTGACACTAGCCTTGGGCTATTTTATGCCTGGCAGGAGGCACGTTTATTGGAACAGATGCAGCTGATCTGCAGAACTCACTAGCAGAGGACTCTGTGAAGGTGAAGGACTTACATGGACTAAAAGAAGGCAGAGGCAAATTCATGGGCACTGGCACCTGCTGAAGGCACAGGGTCAGACCACTCACTCCCTGGCATCTCTGAGCCTGGAGCACCATGAGCAGGAGCTCTTTAAGTTCTCTCTGTTCTTATACCCTTTCCCAAAGCATTCAGTGCTTTCCACTGCATTATCCCTCTGCTGCTCTAAAACAGCCACAATAATTCTTTTCTTAGGAAGAAGACTGTAAAAAATATTGTCATTTAAACAATGCATCAAGTTTAGCCATTTCTCCAAAAGTCTTTTCATCTCAGAGCCTTTGAGCAGAAACAAAAGGGCATTTTTGCAGTGAGTGTGGAAGACTCTTGGCTCATCTCACAAAGTGAACTGACAGCCATAAGGTGTGGCATGACCTAATTTTAGAATTATCATCTAAGGCTCTACATTTATTTTATTAAAGAGAGCCATAACTAAATTTTGATGCCATTAGATAATGCAATTAAATATTGGCTTGCTTGCAGGTCTTTGTGTTTTGCTACAGATAAAAAAGACTGTATCTACAAATGGATGTCTTCTCAGATTTTCTTCTACTGGATATTTAACAGATACTGACATATGAAATAAATCCTTATAATCTAAACCAAAGTCTTTTAATCTACAGAAGCAAACTGAAGAAAGTTGTATCTTGACATGGGAACCTACTAAACATTTGCTACTCTGTGAACTCCACAAACTTTAAACCCTTCCAGGTAAATGAAAAATAATTAATTTAATCTTTCTGTCATTTTCAGATGAGACAATAAATAAAACTATATGAGTTTTCTTAGGAAATAAAAAGACTGTAGAAGTGGAAATGGATTAAAATTGCTGTATAATCATTTAAATCCCATTAATATGGCCTGAAAAAAAACACTGCATTTAGTGTGGTCTCAGTAGTTTGATCCTGGGTTCAGAAGTTATAGCTGAGCAATATGAGGGCAGTTTGAGGCAAAATGTTTGGGACCCATCAGAGGTTCAGAATTTGATGGCCACAATTTGAAAATTACTCTTTTCTTAACACACAAGAAAATACCCCAACATAACTTGGTTCTTACAGCAGCCAGCAAAAATAATCAACTCCTAGACTTTTGTACCATCAGTAAGGTCCAGACCAATTTTCTCAGTTCACTGCAAGAATACCGTGGAGTGAAGCAAGCACAGCACAAGCAAAGCACAGCAGTATTAAAGATCCATGAGAGGTGATATTTTTTACACAGAATGGTTCAATATTTGCATCAATATTAATGTGTGAGCCAACATACAGATTTGACTACAAACACTGTGCTTTAAAAATAAACAAAGGCACAATACACTGTGCTATTAATAAATAATGGTAATAACAATAAAGTGATAAAACACTGGCTATTTAATTTACTTTTGTTAAGAGCCAGTTCACATAGGATGCCTTCGTATGGAAACATTAACCATTATTTCTATTTGTTGATGAAAACCTAAAGAGAAAACTCAGTTGCCTTGTAGTTTGCAAATATTAAAGACTAAACCACCAGCTTTGCCTATGTCCTGGAGGGAGAAAGAGAGGAGAAAAGGGCACAAAAGGAAAAGGTAATTTAGTGGAAATTAGTTCACTAAGCTATTAGGTTATGCTTAGACTTCTTTTATATCTTGATGGTATTACTTGTAGCCACGCTCTCCAAAGAGAAATTTTGGGTAAGCCCAGGAGAAGAAGTGCAAGGCTCAAAGCAGAGTCACAGGTGTTGTGACCTGATTTTTTCTACAAAAACAAGAAAATAATGTGCACACATGCTTGTATGGCAGATTCATTCTAGAAAGTACACTTTCCTGAGTGTTACCATCAAGACCAAATTAAATGTTCTATTTAATGCAATTGTTTTCTTAATCAGATATATTGATCCTTTCAGACCTCTCAATGCATCTCAACAGTAGTCTTAGGGAAGACTGAGCATGTAGATGAAAGCTGCAGATTCAGGATAAGAAAAATGCTCAAAACAAGCTAATTCACCAGCAGCATGACATTATGTGCAGAAAAACAGCTGGAAGTCCTGTCTCCCTAGGTGGTCCAGGCTAGACTCCTCCCCCCCAGTTCAGTCAGAGCTCCAAGTCTGCCAGTGAGATTTAAGTTCTTGTGCTATGGAAGTGCTTTTGAACATTTTGTCCATAAAACATTTTTTTTTTTTCCCCTCCATATCTTTCAGGACAGAAAATGAATCCCAGTAATTTTATTAGGTAAAATGAATTCCTGTTATCCAAAGGATGCTGGCTTACTCATAGGGCAGGAGAGTGTTCAGCCTTCAGTGTGGCATGTCCTGGGCATTGGAGGAATGAGTGAGTGGCTGCCAGGGGCATTTTGAGATAGCTTGCCTTGATTTCTCAGATTGCTACAGAAATTCATGACTACATAAGGTGACCAGGCTCAGACAGACTCCAATTTCTCAGTAAAGGCCTACCTTCTATTTCCTTCATTATATATATATATGTATGTATAATTAATCTTACTGCAAGAGCTTAGTAAAATTGAATAAATGGCTCCAACTGGCTTCCTTGGGCACTGGTTCAAAACATTAATCTGATTATCATTATGGCTCAAATTCAGCATGGCTGTTAAGTGCACATCTAACTGAAAGCACCTGAACAGTCCTGTTACGATGATTCATGGATTTAAAAATAGAAATATGTTTAAATGCTCTCAATTGAACTCAATTCTATATGAAAACAATATATTGCATGGCTCTTCTTCATGAAATATTAAGGCAGGATACATAATTTATTGTGCTCTGTGTATGCATATGTATTTAGCACTGATTATTCTGTAATACACCTATACATAATTTAAACTATATAGCATCCACTTGGTGCATGAAGGAGGGAGAAATCTTCATTAAACCGCAGACAGTACATTGTTTGGTGACGTGGGGATTCAGTTTATTCTTATTCTGCGGGTGTCTGCATAATAAATCTCTGCACACATGTTCAGAAGCCCTTGTCCAGAGGGAAAAGAAAAATCACAGCCTGTTGTGAGGCTGTGGGAGGAGATCCTGCGAGCTTCTGCTGAAGGACGGGACTACAGTGAGCACCAAAACCACTGCAAAGACCACCAGTCACTCCTCAGGATTATCCCTCAGCAGCAAAGCTAAGAAATTCCTCATTGTATTTAATGGTGCATTGTCCTAGGGAACCCAAAATGTTAATTGTATTCCGTATGTACCTGTGCTCAAACTTATTATGGTCTGTTTAAGACTTTGAGGCCAGAAAACAGAATGGAGGCACAGGGGCTGAGGTGTCCTGGGCTCTTTAGAAGTCGAGGCACTCAGGCAGTCATTCTCTGCCTTTTGGCTTTTTCTTGCCTCTACTTACAAGAGTTGCAACTCAAGAAGCTGCATTTCACAGTCAAATACTGTTTCAGATTGAATTTTGCAGCACCTGTCTGTAGCTGTTGTTATAAATACATAATATTAGCATTTGGCAAATATTAAATGCTATATGTATAATGTTAAAGTAGCTATATAGTTTTTATTTCTGCTATTAACTAAACTTAGACATAGTAGTGAAATAGCTGATATGCATGTGGTAATTGAACTCCCTGCTTGGTTGGGATAACATCCAATATGATGAAGAACCCTGCTCCTGATGTGCCAACTCTCAGCACCCACCATCTGAATGAAGTATGGACCAAAACCCAAACTGGAGGTGATAATAAGAATGGACTAAAACCACAGCCAAAAAATGCACATGCTCTAAAAAGGCTGTCCTGAGGAGGAGCCATGCTAAACAGTTCTTGGAACATGTAAACTAGTTTGGGGAAAAGTTTAAATATGTATAATTGTTTATGAATATGCAATAGGGTGATGCAACAGGAAAGGAATATAAAGGGTGTCTCTGAAATAGCAGGTGTGCTCTTGGCTGAATGCCAAGCACCTGGCTGTTAAACTTTGCTTTATTATCTTTGTCTCCTCTTGTCCTTTATTAAACTTCAGATATAAAAATTTCCATTTTTTAATAAACTGTTATTTTTTCACTTATATCTACTCATATTCATTTATCCTTATTGGTGGAAAGGGAGGTAAAACTTAAAAAAGGGGGAGGTAACTCATCTTAGAGTGCCCCCTTTAAATTGTTTTAAACCAAGACATTCATTCAGATGGATAGGCAAAGATTGAGCCTGCAGAAATAAAGCCTACCTTATAACTACCAGGGATAATCATGGTTACTATTGGTTTCTAAACCAATAAGATAAATAAAATAGATAAAATTAGCTAGTTAGCTACACCAAACTCACTCTTCACACAGCTGGATGCAGTATTAAAAAACACTCTGTAAAATAAGAGCTAAGAAACCTTTTTCTTTTCTTTTTTTCTTTCCCCTTAAAGAAGTTATTTTTAAATGCTGCCAAGAGTTATGTTAATTCAATAAAAATAAAATGCCCTTGTCCTGTGCAGTTGCAGAGACTTGGTGACAGATGGCGCTATGTGAATATGAATTTGTATTTTTAAATAGCTACATTAAATATTTAAGATTACATTTGCTTACACAGGAAGTGCACCTGAGCAGTGTTAGCATTTTAATTATTTCTTACACATAATAAATAATATATTAAAAATAAATCTCAGGGGAAAAAACTCTTGAGATGTCACAAGAGAGGAAAGGGTATATTCTCTGTGACTCAGCTCTCTGGACAAATCTCCCTTAAAGCTGCGAGTTGCTGCCATCCTTAGCCAACAGCTGAAGGGTGGAAGCAAGAGGAGGTGGTTGCAGGTAACACACTGGTCAGTTAATTTCCAGAACACCACCTGCACAGATTTTTTCCTAATAGTAAAGCAGCTTTAGTAAATATAGTAAATATTTACACAGCACTGGCAAGTGTACCACAGCAGTGGTAAATTTCCATTTGACCCAAGCACTGCTCTGGCCCTGGCTGGGGATGGTCAGCTGGCAAGGCAGCCTCTGGAGGAGATGACATCCTCAAAGCACAGGCAGAAGGTGGAGAGCCACATAAATAGAATGAAGAACAGAGAGTGGAAAAGGCATTCAAAGCACATCAGTGAGAAGACTGGAAGTGAAGTTTGCAGAGACCCACAAAAATGTGAAATTTGTAGAGAACAGTAGAAAAAAAAAGTCCAGTTTTTTCTTTGAACAAAAATTGTCTTCTTCTCTGCTAATTGGAAGTGATCAAAGCCAGGCTGGATGGGGCTTTGCACAACTTAGTCTAGTGGAAATTGCCCCTGCCCATGGCAGGGGTTGTGGAATGAGATTATATCTAAGGTCCCTTCCACCCCAAAGTATTCTGTGATTCCGTGACTAACCTGTGCCAAGAAAAAGTTCCTACTGACTCATTGTAATGTTCTCTGCATCTCTCACACCTACTCATAACCAGATACTATAAAGAGAAAATGTGATCACATGAATTTATATTGATTTTTTTCCTGTTAGGGCTAGTAACATCAGTGATTGCCTGAAACCAGCCTCTGACCTGCTGGATTAGCTTCACATTTGGGACTCCTCGAGAAAGTGCATTGCAGTAATGTCTGGTGAGAATGCCTGCTCAGGAGAAAGGGACAACCAGGGCCGAGAGAAGAACACTAAAACATAAGACACAAGATTTTGTACGATGTAAGCTGTGACCAGGAGAGATTTTCTTCATTCTCCACATGTGTGGACTAAACAAATAAAAACTTCTTCTCTCCGCTGGTTATTTAGGGAAACTGTAGCACACAGAGACAGCTTGAAGAGTGGGAAGCTCAGTCTATCAGACTAAAATGCCCCAGAGGAGTCAGAGCAGCAATGCCAGGTGTTCATGGAGCAGACACCTCTCTTGCTTCCAGTTTTGAAGAAAACCTTACAATTATCCCCAACTCCTGCACTTTGATTCACATGGCAGAGTATCCTCAAAGCACAAAAGCTGGACTGCTCTGGGACCATACTAAACTGGTGGTCTGTTCCTATCATCCAGGGGAACTCAGGCTGCAGGCACAGAGCAGAGTAAAGCCTGGAGAACAGGCACAGCCAATGCTCAGGTCCTCAGCATCTGCTGTCTCTCCTTGCAGAGTGTCCTCCTGAGCACCCCCAGCCACATTGCTGCAGGTGCAGCCCTTGCCCGTGGCAGAGACTCCACTGGCTCCTCCACACAGTGACACAGCCAGTGCCTTGGAAGGTCAGGGTCACACTCTGGCTGAAGTCACTGTTTTCCTATCCTTCTTCTGCCTGGTTTCATGCCCACTTCATTCTGGGCTATCAAGAGCTTCCCTCTGGGCTTTTCCTTAGGATCAGCATTGTGCAGTGACAGCTGGTAGAGCCCCACCTGCCAGCTGGACCCTGCAAACTTTCACCCCTCCTCTTCCTCCTCTCCATCAATGTCCAACCTCCACCCCCAGCTCTCAACAGTGAAGTGAGAGAGCTCCTAGAGAGTTTTTCTTGTAGAACTGAGTGGGGAATCATTTCTATGACATTAATTGTATTATTAAGTATGCAAGGTCTAAACTGCATTTAATAACACACTTGTTCCAGTTAATCTCCCACCATCATCTCAACCCTCAAAATATTTGAATTGTAGCTGTGAGGTTTATATGGGCTAAACAGTAATTAGAAAGTTTAATAAGTACTCAGGGAAGCTTCCTGAGCTGTTCTGCATTTTCTCATTTAAGTAAAATAAAATCTGTTGTTCTGTCTTCTAAAAGGAGTTTGGTATTTCCTAAAACTCAGTAAACTGTTGGGAAGATTAAAATGGGTTAAAATACTAACTGTATTGGGGATGAAAAAACACTTTCCAAAGCTCACTACTTATATATATATATATATGTATTTCCTGAAGAGGCTTTGAGAAGTGTTTAAGAGTTTAGAGAAATCTTTTTACAAAAGCCATATTTAAAAACATGGAGGAAAAAAGGATTTTAGGAGATGGAGCTTGAAGCTATGCATCCCCAGGGGAATGATGCTCACCTTGGGGTCATGGAGAATTCTGAGCTGTATCTTCCTCAGATTCAGTACCTGACATCCTTCACAGGACAGGAATTAGACCAAGAGACTCAAATTAAGAAGAAATATACATCCACCCTTCAGAGTCCTGTTGAACCTTACAGAAAACCGACCATGCAAACTTTACCAAACCCCAAGGATAAATATTTTAATGTTTCAGTTTAATGCAACAATCTTGCACTGGAACAAACAAGAAAAATACCACTTATACTTACAGACTTCAGTATTTGTTTGCTATAGATAAACTGCAGTGGAGCTGGAACATTCCCAAAACCATCAACAGAAAAGCACAACCTTGCAGAGGAAAGCAAGGACATCTCCTGAGCTGTGAGAATAACATCAGGGAAAATGACCCACAGCACACTACAAAGAGAGAGAAGTCATCTCAGAAGAGGACAAAACAGCTGTAAAAATCTACTTCTCCAACTTTCATAGTAGGTTTTACCACATTTAGGAGATCCATAAGCAAGGACATTTGGAGCATTAGCACAGTAGTGAAGACAGAGTACTTGAGAGAGAATCAGGTTGGTGTAGGTTCAGGAAATATTCACATTGAAAGCTCCTACAAAGTTGTTAATTCCATTTTGTAACATATTCATACCTATGTCTCTTCCTTTAGATCCATCACTTTAAATTGTAGATGTAGATTCAGGCAAGCAAGTGAAGGAAATTTAAAACAGTAATATCAGATTTTTAGAAGTAAATATTTCAAGCAAAATTCTAAATAGCCTGTGCTCAGTATATTTCCTTTTTTCATGTATCTGTATCATGCTTTGAGGGTGAAGCTATTCCAGCAGCTCAATGCAGAATTCATCTGGAAAATGCTGGAGGGAAGTCTTAGAAGTAAATATTTCAAGCAAAATTCTAAATAGCCTGTGCTCAGTATATTTCCTTTTTTCATGTATCTGTATCATGCTTTGAGGGTGAAGCTATTCCAGCAGCTCAATGCAGAATTCATCTGGAAAATGCTGGAGGGAAGTCTTGGACTGGAAGCACTGGTTTTCCTCATCCTCCTTAGCTCCTGTTATTTGTCTGCATAATTTCATCTTAACTTATCTTAAAAATATTAATGTGCCCATTTCTTCTATCTCCATTTAATCTTCTATCTTCTATCTTCATTTAAATAGCGGAAATTCCAAGCAAAAGTCATATTAAAAAAAAAAAATACAACTTTCCTGCCTGAATAAATAAGGAAAGCTGTAGATCTTCAGCAACTGTTCAGTGTCAAATTCCTCCTGTTACATGTCATTCCTCAGCACTAAGGGAAAAATCCAATAAAGCTCCGTGAACTGCTGCTGCCCTTGAGCCATCACAACGTTGTCTCAGGCTGTATTTTTGGATAAAGCAGGAGGGAAGCGTGCTGCTTTCACAGCTCTCCAGTGCATTGAATGGAATCACATCAAATCATAGTGATGAACCTCATCATCACTCCACTGCTTTAGAACATCAGTCCATTTTTGTGTTTGCTGTACTTTTGGGGGAGAGGGAAGCTTAAAGCCTTGCATAAAATGTCAGAAACTGAAGAAAAACTTTTATCCATGTGACTCTCAGCCTGGGAGAAATTATTTCTTTCAATTTCACTTGCCATACAAAGATACTCAAAATGTATTTTAATTCACTCACTGTTTGCTTCAGATGCAGTTAAACTGCAGCATTAAGATGAGCTATAGCTTTTCCCAGGCCTCAGAAGATTATAACATATACATCAGATATAAGGAAAACTATTTGCATCACAAGGATGGTCAAACACTGGAGAAGACCACAGAATCTCCATCCTTGAAGATGTATAAACCTCTGGTGGAGAGTTTTATAGTGGAGAGCCTGATTTAAGAAGATTCCTATTAATTACTCTATATTTCCATTCTATTACTCTATATTTCTGGTAATTTCAGACATTTGTAGAAGTTCCACAAAGCCATAACAGAATGTAGCCTGTCCAGACAGCAATCCCCAGGCCACAGAGCACCAGCACCATCAGCTTTAGAGCAGCTATTGCAACCACACTCATAGAACTGTTCCATTTCTGATGGAAGGGTTGCACAACAAACAAGGGCACTCCTCTTCCAGAAAGTAATTCACAAAATCACTGTTGTTCTGGTTAGCCAAACCTGTTGTTTCCTTTTAGGTATCTGTACTGCAATTCTGCATCTGGTAAGACTGCAGCAGCTAATGGAGCTGTTAAAGTTCTGAGAATGAGAAAAGGCCAAAATCCCAGAATCCCAAAATGGTTTTGGTTGGAAAGGACCTTAAAGATCATTCAGTTCCAACCCCTGCTGTGGGTGGGAAGACCTTCTACTAGACCAGGCTGCTGAAAGCCACATCCAACCTGGCCTTGAACACATCCATAAGATAGGTTGAACTTCCAAATACAGGTTGTGCAGCATCCTCAGAAAACAACACCTGCACAATCTGACTCTTTCCTGTATTTTGTGTTTTTAAGAACAATGGAGATGGAGGCACCTTATGTTTAGAGGCATAGGGATGGTGAAAAGAGGGATGGATGGGTCTGAGAAACAGACTCAGGAGGCATTGCTTAGTCCCTCTCACGGGATCCCTTCTCTGTGGTGACCAGTGACAGGACCCAAAGCAATGGCCTGAAGTTGTGCCAGGGGAGGCTATCAGAAAAAGGTTCTTGTCCCAGTGGGTGGCTGGGCACTGGAACAGGCTGCCCAGAGAAGTGGTCACAGCACCAATCCTGACAGAGCTCAAGGACCATTTGGACAATACTCTCAGGCATATAGTGTGACACTTGGGGGTGGTCCTGTGCAGGGCCAGATGTTGGACTCAGTGATCCTTGTGGGTCCCTTCTAACGTGGCATATTCTGTGAAATACATAGAGCATTAATCTACAAATTTTAGTTTCTTGCAGGCTCCACTCCCTTAGAAGCATTTACTAAGTGCTGGTATTTAGTCCTTTACATATTCCTTTACATACAAAGGACTTTACATAGTCCTTTACATATTCCTCCAGGTAAACAAGACAAAATCACCCTAGATCTCCTCATGACCATACATGGATAGTTCCTGCATTTCTATTTGGACACCATCACCTTAACACTGCTACTAAACTAGGTAACAGGATAATTAAGCACGAAAGAGGTCAGAGCTGACATTTTGGGGACCTTCCTGAGCCAACCTAGTAGAGTACGTTGGAAAAAAATAAGGTGCTTTGCGAATTTCTGAAGTCATTCTGTTTTGGTACTCAAGAGTGGGGTTTCTGCATTCTTTACAAGTTGCCACTGGGGATGTACCTGCCTTATTTTTGAAAGAATGAAAGGAATGAAGAATGAGAAGCTTTTAGGGTTTGGAATTTCCTAATTCACAGAACTGCTTAAAAGTCCTTGGCTTCCAGTCAACTCCTGCTCTCGTGGTCAAACCAAGAAAGTGAAATTTAAAAAGTTCATCCATTTCTTATACAAACTCAATGACAACAATAACAACAATAAATTAAAAATTAACTTCAAGTTAAAAAGGACTTTTGCTCTGAAACACTGATCCACTCTACTGAACTCACAATTCCTTTCAGGAAGAATATTTTGTGGTTTGCTCTGTCCCCATCAATAATGTATCAGCAATGTTACAATTCTAGAGCTCGGTAGGAAACACTTCTGTTAGCCCATAAATTTCTTTAAGACTACAAAAATTGCCCCTTTCAATGCTGGCACAAATCCCTTTTGCAACCTTTTTCCCCATGACAAACAGAAAGGCAGGGGAAACCTTGGGAATGGGCTCCTAGCAGGGCCATCAGGGTGGGGAGCACTCAGCATGGGTTTTTCTTCTCCTTTCCCTACTTCTTTCAAGGCCTGCACGTCACATGGCAGAGGTCTGCAGGCCTGATGAAATATTACCATCTGGATGACTCAAGCAAGATGATCTGGCTGTGCTCCCGTTGAGTTAGTCAAATAATACAGCTCTGACATCTTCTCTGGAGAATGAATCACACATGTAGGGACAGGCAGCCATCCAGATGTGTAAAAGGAAACACAAAGGTAGGCATTCTCCATGAAAAACTGCCTCCCAACTAAGCCCTTAATTTAGTATAATGAATACTAAATAATAATATCAATATTAAATATTAAATATTATTTATTTATATAAATATAAATAAGGATGATAAATATTTAGTATAATAAATACTAAATAATAAATACATATCATAATAATAAATACAGTAGCATAACCCATTGTCTTCCCCTCATATCTAAAGGGCAGATCTTTAAATGAGGTTATTTGGGAATGTACAGTTATGATATTTTTAATCTCTATGCCACAAAGTAGACGTGTTTTCTTAACAAGTGCTCTCTCATCAATCTGGCATGCTATAACCACAAAGACCAACTTGACTTCAAAACCACTTTGAGTCAGGCACAGCCTCCACACAAGTTACATCAAGGCCCAGGTAATCTTTCAAAATGTAACTAAAAGAAGCAAGATAAACAGAATCTCATAAGACCTTGGAAAATGTGATGCACTTCTGCTTTATATGCTAATTTCCCTGCTGAAGATAATACAACACAGGATTAATAGTTTAAGTGCATTCTTAACCAATAGATTACTCAATTTGTTTAAAAGGTGCATTTCTTTTATGTATCCTGTTGACAAATTTTTAGAAGGAGAAATCCATGGATGTTTCTGGAAGCTTTAGCCTTTACAGACATAAGTGTGAACTCAAAAGTGTTTTATTTTACCAAAGACAGTCATTATCATCAATTTTTGCTTGGCTCCTTACCCACTTTACTTTTTCCAACAACATATTTTATCACAGTCCTGCCACTCTATTGATCATATCACTAGGATGCACTATTTCAAAATTTAAAAGAACAGTTATTAACTAAGCTATGATTATAACAAGAGCTACTGGCATTTATTTAGTTCCTTTGGACCCTGGTCTGAAACTCACCTAAGTAATGTGAGTTACTCTCATCCTCTGGAGCACAGTGCTGGTACAAGTTATGCTAATGCAATACCAAACATGTTAAAGGATTTAATGCCCATCAAGTCCCAGAATAAATCCCCATATTAATTTACCAGTTTCAATGCTACCTATCCCTGTTGATCCACTTTTACTCTAGTTTTCTCTGGAGGGACAAAAGAATTTGTTATTAAGACAAGCTATGGCCAAAGACCAAATTTTTCCAGAACTATTTCAAATAGTCTTGAATATTTTGAAATTCAAACTTATAATCATCTGACATACTGGGAAACACACCAGGAAGACACAGTCCTCCTTTGATCACTTTGCACTAATTTTTTGTACCAGTTTCACTGCACAGACCTGATCTTTGTCCCTAATTCTGCACCTTACAAAGCATCCAGTTTTCTTCAATTCACATTAAATTAATATTCCTTTTTTGCATCCTGCAGCTTAAAATTCTTTGTTCCTCTTACAATAAGACTTACACAACCAGCAATCTACTAAATGCAAACTCCTACATGAAAACCTCCAGCACAGCTCCTTACCATCAACACATTCCTATCAGAATTTTATTTTGTTCCTAAGATTCCCACCCAAAAAACATCTGGAAACAAAGATCCACTGTCATAACAGCTAAAACTCCCCAATGATCCCTGCAAAGTTAAAACTAGGACTGCACTGTGATTTTGTTGGTATGTGTTAATGCAGAGCTGGGTTTGAGAGTTCCTTAGGGTACACTTTACAATTTCATGTGGCATTTTCTGAAAAAACAGTATTTGCACTCAGAGAAGTGCTATGTATTTGCACTATAGAGAAGGGCACATAGAAAACCTTGTTTAAAAGAGCCAGAAGAAAGTTTCCCTTCAGTGCTCTGAAGCTGAGGGGAATCAGGGAGATCTGTATGCTCCAGGGAATATCTTCTGCTCCATGCAGAATATCTGCTTGCATTACTAACCTGAAGATCCCTGCCCTAAGCAGAGAAAAAAGCCAACAAAGTTACTATTTTTCAAATCCAAATTCAGCATATGCAGTAATTCAGTCACAAAATGGATGAAATTAGAGCAAAACCTTCAACTGACCCTGTTAAGGTGGCCTGGCTCTGGTGCTCACACACAGATCCTTTGACAATGAATCCAGCTCTCACCAGAAGTGAGAATCACAGAAGTAAATCATTTAAAAAAAGAAAAATCAAGACATCACACAGCTGTTAGCCAAACCTGCTGCCTTTTTATGAGAAGCAGAGGTATCACTGGTGAAAGAGCTGGGTGGTGCTAAAACCTCAGCCAGCGAATTCTCTAGACCCAGGAGTTTTGTGCACACTATATAAGAAGGTTCTGAGCAACAAAAGTGGCTGTTTGTTGAGGACCCTCAGGAGTTTGTGTCATTTCTCTCTCCAACCCCTAATGTAATATGTGTGAGAGAATTTTTATGGCCTGGGAGTTGATGTAAAGAGCTCGCAGGTTCCTGGTCAGGCAGCTCAACTCTTGCTGCTCATCATGGTACAATGCCACGCAGGGAAACACCCTCAGTGAGGTCACCAGGCCTTACCCCCTTCTCCAGGACTGGTGCAGGCAGTGGCCCACAAGACTGGAGGTCCAGAATGTAAATCCAGACCAGGAGTTTTCCATACCCCTCTGTTTTATAGGCTCACAAGGCAGGAAAATGCAGAGCACCAGCCATCAAAAGCCACAGGCAGAACACTGCTTTTAAAATACCTTGTTTGTAATTGTTAAGACAGCCTGAAAATATGGAAAAGTAGTATTTCAATGGCTCTGTTACCATTGCAGAAGCATGGAAAATTCTCACACCGAATAATCCTCACCATTCACAACAATTTGCTGTTTAATTAAGAATTTGAATATTACAGTCTAACCCCTTCCTTTGTGACAGAGCTGGCTGTGACTGCCTTCTGTGGCTACATCAGTGTGGAGGAGAACCTCCCACCTTGTTAAAGCTCTGGCTTGTGTGGATGGAGGAGAAAAACATCACTGCCTACGCTGAAGGTACAAAGCCCTGTGTGTGGCATGGATAAATAGAACTCTTCAGACTAAATGACTGAACTACCTGTATTTTATGGCAGGTGTTAGGAGCCACAGGTTAACAGCACAATGTTGGCACAAGCTAGCATACCCCATTAAATCCAATCTATAATGAAAATGTAACATTAATATTTTAACAAACTGCTGTCTTGCTACTTTTAATACATTCAAGCTGAAAAAGCAAACTTTTTTCCTTAAAAAAAAAAAATCTGTTTTAATTAGTAGTACTGAACGTAGAGGTTCCTAAATTGACACCTGGGAAGCCACTGTCTGAAAGACTTATTTCAGGCCATCTGAGAGAACACCAGTTAAGTTTGTCAACCAGAAAGTAATATTCACCCAGAAAAGGTATCAGATTTACTGGTATTCCAATAGAATGCTTTCTCATTACCCAATTACCCCTCAGAGGAAGGGGTGAGGTTATAATACTTTGACCATACTTTAAATTCTGCTTTGCTTTGTACTGCCTTCCTCCTGCCTGACTTGCATTGCCTTGATTACCTTGCCTTGCCTCTGCCCTGCCCTTCCTCAGCCTCACCTTGCCCCTTTCTGTGGCCTCTGCCCTATTTTCAGCCTCCACTACTTCCTGACCTCTACTTCCCTCCAACCTCTCACCGCTTTCAAGGCTTCACATTTATGGCCACATCTTGTTTTCCAGCCTCCCATCCTTCTTAAAACTTCCACATCTTTTTTGCCTCTCCCATTCCCCTTTCCTTTCCCTCCCCTCCAGACTTCCAGCCCTTTCACTCTCCTGCTCTAATTTAGCCTCCCATCCATTTTTTTTCTGGCTACTTCTTGCTTTCCAGCCTCCCACCTCTTTTTGGACTCTCACACCATTTTAGCCTTCACTCCTTTTTAGCCTCCACTTTTTCCTGGCTTCCACTTGTGCTCCAGCCACCCACAACTTTTCCACATCCCACAGAATGACCTCCACTGTTTTCTGGCCCAATCTTTTCCTCAGACCTCTCACCCTCTTTGGATTTCCACCACGTATCAGCTTCCACTTTTTTGTCTCCTAAAGTTTCACTCCAACTTAGCATCCCTTTCCAGACTTCTATCCCTTTTCACCCTCCCACTCCAATTTAACCTCCCACCACTTCACAGACTCCACTTTTTTCTGGCCTCTACCCTTTATTCAGCCTTCCTCCCCATTCCAGCCTTTATATTTTCTTGATCTCCAGTTTCCCTCTTCTTGGCCTCCCACCTCTTTTTGCCCCTCTCTCTTCTCCCTCTCCCCACACTCTCCCTTGGCGTTTCACCTTTCAAATTTTTGGTCTATACTTTGGGTATTTTTTGCTTCCCACATAACTGTGCCCTCCTGTCCTTTCAGCTTCTGCATTTCTTCTTCTCTCCCACCTTTTCTTGGCCCTCTACCCTCTTCCAGGCTCTGTTTTTTGTTGACTCATTTTTTCTTCTCACTGACCCTTCTTTAATTGTCTTTTATTCTTTTGCAGCCCCTACTCGTTTTTTTCTGTCCAGATTTCTTTGTTACTTCACTTTCTTTCTGGCCTCCTTCTCATTTTTAGCCTCTATTTTTTTTTTTTTTTTAGCCTTCCTTGTTTCCTCCATTTCCACTTTTTTCCCCCCTCAACCTTCTACACTGAGCCTTCTGTTCTTTTTCAGTCTCCCACTCTCCTTTGTCCCTCTATCCCTTTAGGGCCTCACTTTTATATTAAGACTACATTCTATTTAATGGTTTCTCTTTAGTCCTCCACAAAAAAATTCATTACTTTAGCCTCTCCCCAAGTTTCAGCCTCCACTCTTTGCCCTCCAGTCTTCCACATTTCTTTGGCTTCCTATCCATTTTCAGCCTGCACTCTTTTCAAGCCTCTACTTCCCCTCTAGACTCCCACTGCTTTTCAGCCTCTCACAAGAAAAAATGTGCTAAGATCATGGACTGAAATGCAGCTGGAAAATACTTTTTTATTATTTTTTTTCTTCTGCTTTTCCTCAAGTAGTGTGTTAAGAACATCCCGTGCCGTGTTTTGTGCTCCAGAAGAAACCATCCACACTGGGCAATGGGTTACCCAGTATTTAATACTTAGGTGTCAGCCAAAGTGTTCCTCAAACCAAGGGATTTAAGGCTGCCCAATACTTCTAATAAGACTCAGCTTTCCACTTCCAGTCCATAATTCTGCACCAAAACATTTAGGAAATGCACAGCCTGAAGTATTAAATATCAGCTGTTTGGGGGCTGGAGTTGTTTTGTTCGGCTCTGATTTCAGACACAGTCAATTCCAGGGGCAAAGCTAGGGAGGAATACTTCATCCACCCACACAGGCAAGGAAAAGCCAGACCTTTGTCTCAGCAGTTCCAGCCCTTTAATTTCTTGGCACTCTGGGATGGTGTGAGAAATTTTACATTAAATCATGAGGGCTGCAACAGGGTCAACAACGTACCAAGAACTCTCGGGCATTTCAGTTTAAGCTCTCCACAGATAGGCTGAATTTCCTGGTAATTGATCTCCACAGACCCCCTTGAGAGGGGATGTGAGGCAATGGGAGGAAGCAAATGTCTCTGGTAGTCATCAGTGGTGGCAGGAGGCTTGGCTCTGGCTGCGGGGATGGGGAACAATGAGCGGAAGAAAGGGAGATAAGCAGCCAGGAAACACGCAGGGCACAGTGGAGCAGAAAGCCACAGGAAAGCAGAAAGGGAGAGATGCAAGGCAAAAAGCAAACCAGCATCCAGATTTGAACAGGAGGGATACCTGTATCAGAAAGAAAGTCCTCAGGTGGCATGTCACAGTGAGAGTGCAAATGGCAAAGGTTCCATAAGGCCAGGGGCAGCAGGAAAATCACACTGGCAAACGGGAGCAGAGAGACTATGAGCCTCTTCATGAAGTGCCTGGGACAGTGGAAGCTGGTGCATGGGATGGAAGAGCCTGGTTATCCTGTCACTCAAACAATCTCCCAGAGGGAAATGCTTGAAAAAGCTGGAATTATGCAGGTAAAACCTGGTGGCCAATGTCCACTTTCAGATAGTCAGTCTGGGACCAAAAATAAAAGTTGTGCAGGTTTTTCTACCTCAGCAAAGCAAAGAGAGGGCCAGAAGGAGCCACAACACCTGGGACAGAAACAGGTCCATATGGAGGACAATCAATTTTCCAAATGGATCATATGAAATAAAGTGATCAAAACCTTCTGACCTATTTCAAATCCCAGATAACTGCACAGGAAAGTCAGATTGCCAGTGTTCAGCACTCAAAATTAAGTAGGTCCTAATATTAGATCTGCTGATGACACATGCATTTAGTTCCCCTATTCACCTGTGACAGTCTGATGCTGTCTTTAGTCATACAGTGACATATCTGTGCTTTTCACAATGCACTGCTTGGCAAAGGGGCACAAGAGCAGAGTCACAAGTGATCTCTTTCTGCTACTCTTGTCCTGAAACTCCTTTTCCATCCCTCCCCCATCTCCCTTCATTATCATTTGTTAAACCTCCCAAGCCCTGAGGAAGGTTAGGGACAGTTGGCTGGCCCAGAACACCCTACTGGCCACAGGAGGGTTACTCCAGAGCCAGTAATCTCTCCTGCATGACCAGTCTTATCTGGGCTCCATCTAGGCATTTAAGCTGCTCTGTGAAGGAAGTGGTGACCTGCTTTGCCATCCCCAGCCTGGACTGCAGCAGTGGGCTCAGTCAGCACAAATGTGGAGTCCTTCCCATGGGTTTTACAGCATAACCTAGGCTCATTTGTAAAAAATTACTGAGGGAGTAGCTCAGCCTGAGGATTTCCTATGTCCTCATCTGCCCTACTTTGTAACCAAAGAGAAGCTGCCCCCCAAACCAGCTGCTGCTTCTAAGGTGGCTTCAGCTAATTCTGCATCTGCACATATTTCTCCTGAAAAACTGAGGTGTAGCAAATGTCCAAGAAGCCCTGTGTGAGGCAGCTCCAGGTTTGGAGCACAGGCAGATGCTTTCCAGAGGCTGAGAAATGTGGGAAGAACCAGGCACTAAATAACCCAGTGCTCAGGATAGGGGACTGCAATCCCCAGTGTGGCAAGTCAGAGGGGCAGCCAAACACATCTCACCCAACGACCCTACAGGAAAAAAAGCTATGCTTTTTCCTCTCTTTCCACAAAGCACAGAGAACAAGAACATTTTGGCAAAGAGGGTCAAGCCCAAGCACTTTTGCAGCTGACCTCTGTGCTGGAGTGGTGCTGTCAGTGACACTGAACCAGTTTTCTGGCTATGCTACGTTTTGGTGTCACCCTCCCTGCCAGCAACCATTCAGGAATGTATCTTATCCATAAAGCTCTGCTGTTTACCCTAAGGAAAGGGCAACTGCACAGCTCACGTGCAGCAAGACATCAATCATCACCTGAGCCTGCATCTTCCCAAGCTCCAACAGCACTGCCCAAGGTGAATAATAATAAAATATCCTGTACCAGAGGCAATGCAAATACCCCTCCACGCATGACAGAATGACTTACTAGGATTTCTCCTGCAGGACAGGGAGCTGTTGGACTGTCTGGCAGACAGGACTTTTTATTTTTTAAATTATGTTGCTGTGCCAGGGAATGAGGAAGCAAGTCTAGGGTGTCACTGATGCCTTGAGAAGGCTGACCTAGAAGAGAGGCCAGACAGAGTTAAGAATGAAGTAGGTATTTATTGAAAGGCCTTAAAGGGTATACCTTGGGCAGTACAAGAGCCTGGCCAGGGCTACACCCAAGATTGACCTAAAAATGGTCACAAAATGGATGACTGCTCATGAGGTCTCACATTTTTATAAGTTCTGGTCCATCTGCATATCAGGGTTAATTGTCCAATCACAGCTTCATGTTATGAAGTTCCATCCTTTGTGTTTTCTCTCTTCAGTCCATCATTGTTTATGCTTTTGGGCCTGAAACTTGTGATAATTGTCCTTGGTATCAAGCTAGAAAATGAATTTAGGAATTGTAAAAGGGTCCACCTACTCTGTGAAGAGAGCTCACTAACACTTATTATGAAGCTCAAAACTACATACCTAGGCAACATAGAATATGAAAAATATGAAAGCCAAAACTTAAGGCATCATCACTCAGGGTAGATGTATTTCATCCCATCTTTGATACTATGCTGAACTGATGCTTCTCTCAGTCTCCATATGCTAGACTATTACAAAAAAAGAATACCCTGATTCCAGTTTAGTCCTGCAACCCTGGTTGACTGAGCTGTGCTCTTCTCACTGGCTCTTTTCTCTGTGCTCTTCATTCAACTGTGCTCTTCTCAAAATGTACAAGTTGTTTTCACCCTACAGACTTTGATAATTATTGGCTTCAATGGAAGGAAATATACTCCAAAATAGTAATTCCCAGGCTGAAATCAAGCTCTGTTATTTTCATGCCACTGCTAACTTGTCTGGAGCAGATTTATTAAAGCCATGGGTGAACCCCTGCCAGAAATTAAGGACATTGCTTGTGAATAAGCAACTTTGGTGTTTATTCCTCCTCCCTCCTCATCTGTTGAGCTGCACCAACTTGTCAGGCTAATTATTCACAGAGATTTTAAGCTGCATATTTTCTTTCAGGACTAATCTGACCCAGATATGGAAAAGGCATGGTTTTAATCAACCCTTCTATACATCCCATGATACTGGGTCACATGTGCATTGTAGGTATGTGCATCATGTGCATCACCCAGTAAAATAACCACACTGTACAACATTTAACAAGCTGGCTATCACATGCTGTTCAGTTTGCCCTCATTTTATAGGATTTTAGTACTGCTTCCAAACAAACAAGTTCTGCAATGAAACAAGGAAATACTCTGAATGACTACAGAGCGCTTTTTTCAGAGCTACAATTTTTTTTACAAAAGTAATGGACTGGCCATGACCTTCAAATAGTTTCACTGCAGCTAAAAAGGCAAGATTAAAAGCTATACACTGTCTCTAAACTGTTCAGTAAGATCTTGGGAAACAAAGTGAAATCAACCTTCCTTCCAGCATATGAAAAGTCATTTAAAAGGGACACACCACCAGAGCCCACACTTTGGTGCAGCCAGTGCTCTGAAGCAATTCAAGGTATTTTTTTCCTGCAAGTGACAGAGCTAGGCTCCAGGGAGGGCAGAGCCCTGCAAGAACTGCAGAATCACTTACCAGCATTGCACTGAGAAGCACAGGCTATGAGAGAAACAGCTGCTTCTTGTCCCTGGTGGCACCTGAGGTCAGGTGCTGCTCTCTCTGCAGTGACAGGGGTAGCTTTGCTCCCAGACTGTACATTTTCCTCTTCTTCATCCTCACACAGCAATATTTTCATTTTGGCTTTAGCTATGGGGATTGAAAGATGAAGTAGGAGTATCTTATTTTAAGAGAGGAATGTAGATGCTGGATGGGAAGCAGGACTTTTACAAAAAAAAAATTAACTGAATAAAACACTACCTGTTTAGCATACACTGACCCAGTTTGAGTGCAGGACTTGGGAATATAAGGCAAAGCTCCACCCAACTTAGGGAAGATTAAAAAAGCACCACATTTTCGCACCATAGCCTCTACTTCTAAATTGCATGGGTTGTTCAGGTGAAAGGAATAAGAAGGATGTGTCTTTACAAACAAGCTGTGAGCCTGCTGGTAGATAAAGCCAGATCCTGATAGGTGAAAGAAGCAATGGGAGGGACCATAAATTCCAGAGGAATTCCACTAATTCCTCTAATTGACACAGACTGTCACCCAAGGCTGTGCTAAATTCCTGGACTTAAAGAAAAAGAAGAGAGATACAAAGAAAAGATGGGTCTGTATTAGGGGCTTTGGGAAGTCTGTGCCTCTCAAGTACCTCAGCCGATGGGGAAAGAGAGAGGGAAATGTGGCCAGGAAATTGGGATAAAAAGAAGGCTGCATCCTCCAGCAATCCCAGAGACCTCATGGGAAATGTCTCACGGCCTCTCCCTTTGTTCAAATAAAGTTCCAGCAATCCTCTGTCTCCTTTTTGGATATAAACCTCTGACATCATGGATTAATTCTCCTGACAGGGAATCTCAAACAGGGACCTAATTAGGCAAGATGTTAAATAAGAAACCTTGATTTCTTCCAAAGGCTTTGAGAGTGAGGACTGGAGGACAGTACTAAACATGATAACTCAGAAGTTTGGTTTTCTTGGCCTTTTGTGCAGCAGATTTTCCTTCTCACATTAACTGATACTCACCAAGTACTTAAACAAAGAGAGAAAAACATAATCCAAAGCCCAATAATTAAATAGGATTGACAATATGCTTCACAGGATTTGCTGATTCAATGGTGATGCTCACCTTGCTATACTGAGTGTGACAGGCACAGGCAGAGCTGATGGTGCTGGTAGCACATCTGGAAAACACAGGAACCAGGTGTGGATGAGAATGGAAGCACCAAGCTACAATATCCAATATGCATCACAGTGATGTTTTCAAATGGGAGCAGCTATGTTGTTGTTTTTGACTCATTGTTTATGTAAATTAATAAAACTGGAGGAACAAAAACCATTACAAATTGAAGCAAAGTCGCACCCCAAGTGGATGCCTTTGAAAACACTGTGCTGAGGGCTGCATGCTCCTACAGAAGAATGTGCTATATAGTGCATTTTTGAAAGCTTAATATAGGACCAGATCAAAAATGTGCACAAAAAGGGTAGAAAGGGATTTCCTGGGGAAGAAGCAAGAAAATAATGTGCAACTATGTTAAATTAATAAGACTATAATTTGAATAAAGTCACTTTAAAACACCAGTTTCAGAGTGGTCTAACTTTAGCAGCAGTTTTGGAGTAGTCTAGTTTGTCATAAAGCCTTCACAGATGTAGTAAAGCTGTAAGTACAGCTTTAGAGCAAAAGCATATTTCAGTGTGCTCCAGGCCACAAAACACATTTGTGAGAGATACTGCTCAAAGTTATTGAAATAATTGATATTGTGCCATCTGTATCTCATTGGTCCCTGGATGTCATTTGTACCAGCACAAGTGAGTCTGGGTGGTGCTGCAGAGGTTCAGTCACCAAAATCACTGTGATGGCGTAAAAGCAGCGTCAGAGTATGCAAAAGGCTCTTCAGTTAATCAAGGGATTGCAAAAACTGCCTCTTGCCTCTTCCAAGAAGCCTATCATGCCACCCTCATTTTTTATATGTTAATGAAAAATGCTTAACTCCTCTGGAAAAAATGCAATTTGGTGGCTTCCAATTAGGGAAATATTTTCACTGTAATATCATGACATGTGTGACTATTACAAATGCTGCTCACTTTTTTCTTATTGAGGTTTTAAACACAACTTAACAAATGGTTCCATTATTTACCAAGTCAGTAGAAATACTTGTTAAAAGTCACCATCCCTGGAGCTCTTCATGAAAAGACAGGACATGGCATTTAGTGCTCTGGTCTAGTTGACGTGGTGGAGATCAATCAACCCTTGGACTTGATGATCCTGCAGGTCTTTTCCAACCTAAATAATTCTGTGATCTATGTGATTCTGAGAAAATACTGGGGATTTAATACCTGGAGGATTAATATCCTTCTGCCAGCTTTCAGAACTAATCTTTCCCCTAAATTATTCCTTTAATAATAAATAAAAATTTGAGTGTTGCAGGATGTTGTTCTTTTCCAACTTTCTTGGTATCCAGCCCAGTGGAAGACCTGTCCCAAGACTGCTGGTTATTAACTGAAATCTTAAAAACAGCATTACTGTAAGATTCACAAATACTTTGGTCCTACTTATCATCATATTTTCAAACCACCCAACAACTCAACACTATTTTCTTACTGGAAGGCAGCCCTAAAGACAGTACTGACACCTAGAACACAACAGTAATTTGTTCCTTGTAAGTAGAGCCGGTTCTTCTTTGCAGACTATGCCAAAGAGGATTGCTCTTTGATGTACCCCATTTTAATTTCTTTTAAGCAAGGGAAAGCAGGAAAAACAAAGATAATTTCAAATATACTGGCGCCATCAGCAAAGAATTCTACTAAAACACAAAAATTAAGGTTTTTTTGGTTTTTATATTTTCAAGAGTAGTATTAGCAGTATGATGTTGGTTCAGAAGTCAGGTAAGGTCTGTGTTGGCGACTACAATTCTTTTATTGGACATATGTTATGTATTGAACATTTGTTTATGTAGGCACGGACTTAAGAATAACAACACAAAATCAAAAGGCTAAAACTGCAGCTGTACTGAGAAGCAGGCCTGGCAAGTCTGTCTACTCCTATAACTCAGCTGAGAAAAGGGGAAAAAAACTGCCATTATAAGAGAAGAAACATGTTATAAATTATGGTTACAGAACTAGACAATCTTTCCTTCAAGGTCCAAAGCACTGGAAAACCCGGGTTCCCTGTGTAAATGCACATTGTGTTTGTTGCAGGAAAGATTTAGACTCTGCCTTATACAAGTGGTTTATCTGTAAGAAAACTTAATAAAACTGTATTGATTCAAACAGTTCTCTTAACAAAAAAAAAATTATGTATTTCAGAATTATATTTCAAATATAAAAAATGATACACTTAAGCCCAAATAACAACCTACACAAAAGAGAGCAAGTTTCAGCAAACAGTGACCAAGAAAGAGTGAACAGGGAAAGCCAGTGTGAGTCATGACTTTAAGCACTGGTCTTTGCCAGATTTCATTCCTGCTTGCATCAGAATTTTCTCCCAAAGAAGATTCAGGGGATAAAAAGGTAGATAGACAAGGACATGTTCATTCTTCATCTCATAAGGGCAGTTTTCTACAGTTCTTAGTAACAGAAAAAAAAAAAAAAAATATACATTTCCAGAACTTGCACATATCCAAAAAGAAAAAAAGTTGGAAAACGAGAGGGAGAATAAAAACTAATAAAAGCTAAAACATTATTTTGTAGTAAACAATAGAATATAACGTGCAATAGTGCAATTCCTCCTTTGCTGCTCCAACAATGAAGTCCTGGTAGACAGTCCCCCTGCATGTCAGCGTGCAGCAGCCCAGGTTTAACTGCGTGGCTGCTGGGCACTGCTGGGATTGCCAGGCTTGGGAGCCGAGTCGCTGTGTCCAGCCTCTCCCTTCCCCTTCCCAAGGTGGCGGAGTTTCTGATCCCAGCGCTGCAGATGGAAAGGCAAAGAAATCACCAGAGAGATCACGGAACCACAAACAGCAGCAAGAGCAGAGAAACAAAACAAAAGTTTAACAGAAGTTGGTGTTTCCACCATGGCACCCTGCACCGGGCTCAAGGGCGCAGTGAGAGCTTATTGGGGAAAGTCATTTAAATTGTCATTGAAATCCCAGCTTTCTTGTAGCCTCTGTGGGTGAAGGGTCTGACACAAGGCATAATGGCTTCAGCACAAGGGGGACTCACCTCCGAAATAATGAAATTTAAATGAAGCTAATCATGCTAATGTCTTCAGGGGAAGCAGCATGAAAAAACAGCCAAGGGATTTTTGTTAATTTAAAAAAATTAACAAAGCGACCAAAGAAGTGTTTGAATGCAGTCATAATTTATTTAGCTTTTAACTATTTTTAATAGTTATTCAGCAACTATTTTAATAGTTAATTAATTTAATATAGTTTTAATTATTTTCAATTTTAATTATTTAATTATTTTAATTATTTATGTATTTATTTATTTATTTATTTATTTGATTATTTGATTATTTTCATTTTAATTATTTAATTTTTAAATGAAGGTCGTTTGACTCTGGTTTTACAAATGTGTAATCGTAATATTTAATTTTTTTAAAAAAATATTACTATTTATTTATTTATCTGTTTTGCAGGCAACAGAAATCCCATTAAAAAAAACCCCCACATAATAAATATAGTTGGTACAACTATATTTATGTTGATATGACCATATTTATGCTGATGGATGTTCTTGGAAAGGAAGATGATGATGATGATGATTAGTGGTGGTGGTGACGTGGCACTGTCCTCAACAACAGACAACAAGGAAGTAAGTGAGAGAGTAAGTGTGCTCCCCCAAAAAAATTCCAACAAATGATGTTACCACCCAAGAACTGAAACTGAGCAGAAGTCAGCCCATGGCAGCAATGTGATATTTTCTCTGTGGCACTGGATTTCCTAGGGTTCTGCCAAATCAAACAACAACCTGAAATAAGATCCCCGTACCTTCTCACTCCTGTAATCTCCACTGATGTGAGAAATGTGCACAGAAAATCTTGCTTTTATAAACACAACAGTATTCTCCTGCTAGTGACCCTCACACTGATGAAGAAAGAGCTGAGTGGAGGAGAAGACTGGTTTGCACAGGCTCAACCATTATGGCAAATGAATGGCTGAGAAACCGTGTCAAAATAAGAATATTCTGTATAAAGTGACACTCCTAATAATCTCAAAACCACTGATACTTTGCAGTGCATCAAAACATAAAGAAGTAATCCTTCCAGAACTTGGAAGGCATTAGGAAATATTTAAGTCAGAAAAAAAGAGATGTATTTTCATATAGAGAGCTGCGGTTGCTTAGCCTGGAGAAGGGTCCAGGGAGATCTCAGAGTACCTTCCAGTACCTAAAGGGGCTAAAAGAGAGATGGAGAAGGACTTTTCAACAACAGCATGTAATGACAGGACAAGGGGTAATGGCTTTAAAGTGACAAATTATATTATATTATATTATATTATATTATATTATATTATATTATATTATATTATATTATATTATATTATATATTATATTATATTATATTATATTATATTATATTATATTATATTAATGAAATTCTTGTCTGTGAGGGTGGTGAGGCCCTGGCACAGGTTGTCCAGAGAAGCTGTGGAAGTGTCCAAGGCCAGGTTGGACAAGCTTGGAGCATCCTGGGATAGTGGAAGGTATCCCTGCCAATGGCAGGGGGTGGAACAAGATGGGCTTTAAGGTCTTCCAGCCCCAAACCATTCCATGATTCTATAATGCATGGCTTGCATTTGAGCTCATTGCAATGACATGACTTCCCCATCAGGTTCCTCCCTCAGCCAAGTCTGGAAGATTGATTTAAAATAGTTAATTTAATAGTTAATTTAAAATAATTAATTTTAAATAGTTGCTAATCCACAAAATTTGGTGAGAGCAGAACTCCATTTAAATAATATTAAATCTTGAAAGTATAACCTTGACTGATTCTGAAAAACATTTGTAAAGCCCCTGATCTGTTTGTTTTACCTTAATTCGTATCACCACCCCAACTAAACAGGCACGTGTTGTGGAACACACAGCTTGCCCACAGAGTTAAAAGACTCCTGCAATTTGCTTTTTTGAGACAGAGGTTTTGATTGCTGCTACACTGGGATACTTTGGAGTAATTTAATGTATCCCTTTAATTTACTCAGCATGCAGTTCTAAGTAATACAGCAAATAACACACCAAGTTAGTTTTTGACACATTACATTAATTAACAGGAGGCAGCATATGCATTTTCTTCCCATATTTTGAAAAGATAGGTAGATGCTTTATAGCACCCCCAACATTTGACTTCTGGTGAGGCATTTTCTTACCTTTATTTTTTTCCCAAGACGTTCCTTCCACTTCTCAGCTATGGAGCCTTCCACCAAGAGTAACCTACACAGCAGAGACAACCAGTTACTCCATCTGGAGGCTACACAACCCAACACACACAAGACTTAGCATCTCTGTGCCTGCAGAGAGCCTTGCCCTCCTCCCTGAACATCATGAAGGAGATGTCCAGACACCCACACCAAGTTTTCCTTCCTTTTGGCTCTGGCACTCAGCTTTATGACAGGGGAACAGCAGCACCAAGCGATGACACGTAAAGTTACCTGGAGCGCTCCTCGTCCTCGTAGCCCATGATGATGTACTCTTCCTTGGCACTGAGCGGTGGACACAGGCAGCCAGAATTGGTGTGAAGGTTTACAGTGTCCTTTGGAATGTTCACTAGGGAAGATTTCAGGATCTCCTTTACTTCCACTACTGCGGTGACGTCGTGGCATTTAGTCTTCACCTCCTTCACTTTAGCCCGAATGACTGGGGAAAAGTCACAAAGAGCATTGTCAGAAGCAGCAGATAACGCAGGTCACTCCTAAACTGTTCTTGGTGACCTCTGGGATTAGTCTTTTGCATGGTCCTTTATCAGAAGCTCAGCCCTGATAACTCCTGCAATGTCTCTGCCTCCATCTCTTCCCTTCATTACTTCACCCTCCACCCAGGAGCTCCAGGCAGCTCCGTATGTCTCTCAATAATATGGTCAGGAGCAGGAGTTACGTACCAGTTGGATTTACATCCTGTTAAAGCTGGGCTTTGACTTCCTTCCTTCCTTTCCTCTTCACCCTTTCCACATTAAATATATTAAATCTATTTCTTGTATGCTCTCCCTCTCCCTTGAGCTGTGACTGTTCCCTCTTTGACTACCTGCAGCACAGATGAGCAAACTTTATCACTCTCAACCTCACACAAAAAGTGAATGAGCATGAAAACTTCTCATATCGCTACTTCTGCTGGATGACAGGCCCTTACCTTTTCTTATTCTCTCCAGTGACCCAGCACTAATCTGCTCTGCTCTTTATGAACTCCAAATGCTCCTGATCTTGACCCAATGATCTCTCTAATTGTTTCCTCTCTCACCCTTTCTTTTTGCCTTAAGTTGCACAGGAGGAAAGGTTGCCTTTCAAAGGCAAAGCTTTTCATTCTCTCATGGTGACCAGTGAACTGATACCACATGGAAATGCAAAGCCAACCCAGAGGTCATGCTCTAAAGAATGCCACATCATTCACAGCCTGCAAACAAGAGTCCCTTTCCACACTAAAAATAGGAGATACCCCAAATTCCAAATGTCTCCTATGTGAAAAAGGCAATATAAAAGAAAGAAAACCACTGACTTACACATCTCACTTCACATGCACTGCCCATAACAATCATTAACCAGCATGTATTCCAGGCACATTAAATAACATTGCCAACAAACACTAAATTGTGCATCTAGTACACACAATTTACCCCAAGTAATCCCCTTTCTCAAAACCTTTTAAGATCTCAAAATAAAATATTGCTTTAGTTTGGAGGTATTTCAAATGCCTTTTGAAAGCTATTTAATTTCAAAAGCTTGAGAAAATGGACAGGAGCATGCTCAATGACTCTGTCATATGCAGTTTCTGACTAGAGAATAGTCACTCCAATTTTTTTATAAACAAATCCACCAAAACACTGTAAAACTGACAAGTGACCAAAAATGTGTTTTGAATACAGTTATAATTTTATAGCTTTTAACAGCAACTATTTTTAAAAGATTGTCTGACTCTGTTTTTATAAATGCGGAATTGTAATATTTACTATACAATTGCTACCATTTAAATAAAGCCTTAAAGTTCACTGAGCCTAAGGCTCTTTGCCTGATTAAAAATGGGAAAAAATGAAGTGTTGCATATAGGTAGAGCCTTATAAAATAAGGGCCTTGTTACCCATGTAAAACCATGGCTCAGGCCTGCTACTTTGGCTAAGCAGAAAAGGGCTATGGGAAAGTGACTCAGCTGAATTAGAGGCAGAAAAACAAGTTATATAAACATTGTGTGCTCACATCGTGGTGTATGCTTGTTGGTTGGATTATGCTTGTTGTGATTTAAAACTGTGTAACTGGGAAAGGCCTAAATGCTCTAAAAGGCCTGGTTTTTGCAGTAAGGAAGGGCCCAATTGTTCAGTTCCTGTCATAGTATTCAGCGGCTTCATTGGCCTAATTGGCTTGAAACAAACAGCATGAAGGAACAGATGAGCCTGGAGCTGTGAAATGCCTGAAGATGAGGACATGTGCACTTTTACAGGTGTTGCTGACAGGATAACACAGCTGGCAAGATGCTCACAGCTGGCTTGAATACACCAGAAGGAAGAGAACCTGCTGGATCTCATGGAGAGCTAGTGGCCATGAAAGCGACTAAAAACATCCCCCTCTGCAAAAGCTGAGCATAATTGAAATCACAAAGGCAGTTCAGGCACAGCAGCCCACAATGTCATTTTTGTTGCATCACTCTTCACACTAGAGAAGTACATGAACCCCAAATGCCAGCACTAAAACTGAACTAACTCACCAAAATTACTCTTGTGCTAACATATTAAGCTTATCCCCTCCATCCTTTTAATTTGGAAATGTTTCAGACTACACCTTCCTCCTGCAACAAGTAATACTGGGTTACCATCAGTAACTGTGAACTTTTTAGGCTTTTTTCAATGAGAACTTTCCCCTTCCTGCAGCCTTAAAAAAAGCTGGGAGCTGGCCAAGCAGCTGCTCTTACCGTAGTTGTAGTTGTTGCGTAGATAAGTCTTCTGGGTAGCCTTTACAGGCTTGCACTTGCAGCGGTCTACAGAAACAGAAAGCTTTGTTTAGGTAGAAAAGGGCATGTATTCAGTGACAGTCTTCCCAAAACCTTCAGCTCACACCTAACAAAAATTTCACTGAATTGACTTGCTTACTGCAGTGAAATACTAAAAGCCACAGGGCATTCCTGGCCTGTTCTGCTGGGAGATGAGGAATTGTGCATGAGACATTAAATGTTTTTTAGGAGAAAACCTGATATACTGAAATTTAAAAAAAAAAAAAAAACAAACCCAAACCACAACACAACAACGAAGACACACATGAGTCTGAAGTGACAGAATCATCATTTTAAGCCAATTCAAGGTTCAATCCTGGGCTCACAGGTGCTGTAATTCCATCCTTGCAATGCTGTTCTCTCTTCTGCACAAGACTTGAGGAATTCCCTCCTTTCTGTTCATTTTATAATACAGACCATAAGAGAGACACAGAAAGAAAATACTATGGTAGTGCCAGACTGAACACTTTTTTGAACCCTATGTAGCTCAGATTAGTTTAGCAAACTGGGATATTCTGGATAGCAAGCATTAATTGAATAGTTGCCATTGGAAGGGACCTTTAAAGGCCATCTAGTCTAACCCCCTTGCAAATAAGCAGGGACACCTTCAACTAGATCAGGTTGCTGAGAGGTCCACTGAATTCACCATTAGGAATTGTGTAAATTTTACACAATTGTATTATGACCCAGAAGCCCAGGTTTAATGAAAATAGAGAAATTCTCAGCCCTTGTGGCCAGAAGGATAGCCTCCAAAAAACAACACAAATGAGCACTGTCAGAGTAGCATTTCCAAAGGTGCAGATGCCAGACAGCTGGGAACTCTTAAGAGAGGTAAAAACATTTTCATTAGTGCCCAGGGAATGCTAACACTGAAGCTCCAGACCCACAGTGGTGTTCATAAACACCACTGGTGTTTCAGGGCTGGTTGTTCTACTGCAAATATTTACTTATTTTACACTAGTAACACTATTTTACACTAGTAAAATAGGCAGAGCAGCTTTGGTGGGGTAATTTCAAACAGCAGATCCCAGTATTACATGTGCATGGCCATCTATTTTGACATTTGATTTGGCATAAATGGAAGAAAATTCAATGCATCTTATTTCTATACACCATCATTCTAAATCTCAATGCATATAAGCTGTTGATTTAGGTAAATCCAACATGAAGAGTCTGAAAAAGAACTTTTATTCACTATATAAGATTACAGCGTATTAAAAAAATTAAAAAAGAGATGCAATCATACGGTTACCAACTTCTCAAATCATTATTTATTTTCCATTGGAAGAATTTTTGTAGTTGAAAATACAAAAAAAAAAAAAAAACAAAACAGGAAAGAGGAAAACATTTCAAAAGAAAAGTGTATTATTTCCTTGAATTTCAAACACATCCTCAGGAATCTATATATAGAGTCCTACAGACTTTTCTATGTGCTCGTGTTAAAGTAACAAAAGCAGAGAAGGGAAGTGATTTTTGGCTTCCCTTCTGCCTTTGTGAGCTCATGGATACTGCAGGCCAAATTATAGCTCCTTTTATAAGTTGCCTTGAAACAGAGCATAAAAGATGTGCTTTTATGACCCACACTCACACGGGCACCTCAGCACTCAAGTCCAGCAAGTTGTACCACTCTACAGTACTTTGCACTGTGTCCCAGGCAAAATAAAATAGACTAAATTGCAAGACAAGAACACAGTCTCACATTTCCTTCAGTTTCAAGGCAACACTGATTAATTTTAGAATATATTTTATTAGTCTAGTTCTATTTCTAAATTATAGAGCTGCCCATGTTCTTATTGAAGAACCTCCTAGGCACCCCAGGAAGTTCTTAAAGTTACATTTAAAAGAGCTGTACAAAATGCTGCATTATTCCTAATTACTATTTAGAGATACAGAAACTAACACAAAACTCATTTGCCAGGGTCAGAGCCAGAACCAATTCATCTCTCCCAATTCCAGGTACAGTGATTTTCAAAGGAAGGCAAATGCTGACCTTCCCCCAGGGAGTGGGAACACCCAAAAAATGTGGCTATAAAAATGTACTGCATCAACTGATGCTGAGGGAAAATCCCATCCTACCTGACAGCTTCCTCAGAAGCTGCCAGAATTACCAGAAGAGCTCAGAGACCACAACAGTACGTCCCAAGCACAGAGACAAGCAGCAGAGGCTCCCACTGGTTTTGATTGAGATTAAATTTTCTTTTCAAGTAAATACAGGACTACCAACTGCTCAAAATCTCTCTTTGAAAACTTCACTCTGTAAATGCCAAAAGACATGGACTACACAGGAGAATGGTTTTCCCCATGGGTTGCTACCAAGAAACATGTGTGTCATCTTAAATATACGTGCATGCATGGTTGAAAACCTGGCTGACCTGTACAGGCAAAAACCTGGCAAACTCTTCCCAGATAAAGGATAAAAAAAAAAAACACTCTAGAAAATTTTCTAAGAGACTTTAGAAGCATGTGATCAAGCAGAAAACAATGTGGTTCACTGCCAACAGAGGTAAAATGGTCTCCCAAAAAAACCCCCAGGCAGACTCAGGGGGAAGGTTTTGCCAGCAGACACTGCCAGGGAATAAAATGTGTCTCCAACAGGGATAACCCATGAGTCCTGTTCCCTGTGACCATGCACAGCAGCACAAGCAGTAAGATGCAGAAATCACAAAGCTGAGAATAGGATTTAAAAAAAATACACCAGTTTGCTATTTGCAAAACAAATGAACCAAAGGTCTCTATTTACAATGGCAAAACTGTAAATTCACTTTATTGAACATACAAATAAAGCCATTTTGAAACACGGCCTTTTTGGTGGTCCAACTGTGTTTGTCAGTTCAAACTGATGTAGCACACTGAACCAGAAATCATGTGTGTACAGTAAAAGGCAGTGATATCAGCAGATATTGCATCAGCAAGTTTTCTGTGCATCCTCACCCTATTTTCTAGGTGGGATTTTTTTTTTAGGTCTGGTTTTGCCTTCAGTCATTGAAAAGCATCACAACAGTAACAACATGACTGAAACTTTCCTCTTCCACTGCAGGGTCACTCACTGGAATTACATGCCTTCTGCATGCCTCTGCACAGGCAGCAGTAAAGATATGCTTCACATTTTGGATATATGACATTGAGAGCTTTGCTTTCATGCTGAAAGTGAAGCTTCTGTGCTCTTTGTACAGTCTGCATCGATCAGGAAATCCCTGCTTTCTCTGTGGGACACAATTGAAAAGGGCTTCAAACTATTAAGATACTAATGTTAGTAACAAATATCTTCAGCAAGTCTTCCAGACATGGTCCCATGCTCAAGACAATTTAAAGCAAAGCTTGTTAAAAAGCTTGTTTTTATGAGGTTTTTTTAACTGTACCTGGGTTTCTAGAGGGTTTGAACTGTGATTTAAAGAACATTTTGCACCAATACAGCTGCCTTCATATTGGGACCTACTGATCAAATTTTTAAACTGTGTTATAAACTGGGCATTACTAATACAATTTTGCAATTTGGTCACAGAGCTTAATGATGAAATTCTATGTATAGGTATCTAATGTTAGGTTCAACAACCATGCCCAGGTGTTTATAATGTTGGAGTGAACATCAGTGCACACTGTAGCTCACCAGCACCTCTGCAGAAGGAAAGAAAGGGTAATGCTAAGCTTCCAGGTCTCATATTCTTGACAAAGATGTAAGAGGAGAACTTTGGATCGAATCATAATAAAATTCAAGGAAATCTACAGTCACTGGCTTGCTTGAGCAAAATATTCACATTCCTACAATTATTAGCTACCATCCTAGGCTTTGCTTCTTTGCATTGGCAAGTAGTGGTAATCCTCAAGGGGTTTTATTCAGATTTATTCAGTTCCAGCAAAACCAAAACAGAAATAAAAAGCAACAGGGGACATGCTTGAATAAAATCAGCCTCAGAGGGTGCCACCCTCAACTTCCTCAGGCTAACAGGAGTATTGCCGTTATCTACAAAGAGTACTGAACTTAATTTGAAGACTTTAAGGTCAGAATGAACCATTATCTTCACTGGTTTTGGCCAGGGAAAAGTCAGTTTAATGATTATTAATGAACTCTCTGTTCAAGACAAAACTTCTAGTAAAACCAGCACGGCCCTCTTGCTTTGATGGACATTTTGAGGCTGACCAGCCCCAAATCCCACCTGCCCATGGAATGCAAAAGCACAATCTACAGTCTTCTCAGTCAAGAGTAAGTATTTAAGTAATTATCACTTAGTACCCCCCTTACTTAATTAAATATTTAAAGGATTTGAAAGTCTACAGCTTATGATACAGTTTTATAAAAATGTACTTACCGATGCCGGCGCCTCTACAGTTGCCATTATTAGAATCCATAGGGAAATCTGGCATGGATTTGTAAAACATGGAAAGAAATGTTAGTATTTTTAATATTGGATTATTTCACTACACCCACACGACAATGTTTTCCCTTTCTCTAATATTTAGCAGGTGGAAACTTAATAGCTTTACTAATAAACAGTTTGTAATTTTCATGGGGTCAGTCCAGTGAAGCTGACACAACGTCTTACCCAAATTTCACCTGAAACCAGCACATCATGTTAAATGCTGAAGCAGACTAAATATCCCATTTCCATTGCTACAGACTGGCAGGTTTCAGACAAGGGTTGACATTCATGCCATGAATTTTGATCACCTACAGAAAACACATGTAGTGTTTGCATTTAATTAGATGATGAAGGAGAAATTACTTTTGGGGATTTTTTTTGGTTACTGAGGAAATCAAATCAACCAACCATAATCATACTGTTGAAGTAAATGCCAAAATAAATGTTTCAGACCTTCCCACACACTGATTGCTCTGAAGGACAGATAAGGAACAGAGAAGTTTAAAAAGGCACTATGCCCAAAGAACTGCTTTCAGACACATTCATAAGTGGAGAGTGTCCCACATTAGTAAAATGTATCATTTCAAATCTATTTATTAAATCACACAATTTAATGGGTTTGTACATACATTTAATCATGAAAAAAAAAATATGTTAATGCATATAACCTTGAATGAGCTAAGGACAAAATAAATGCAATAGGAACAAGAACTGGGAGAGAGGCAGGATACTTTATTAGAATGGCACATAAAATGGAAAAACAAATAAGCTTTCAAAGAAAAAGCCCTTCTGTAATTTTGCACACTTAAGTCGTTTATGCTGCTCTTCCAGTTCTAGAATCTGGCATCCCACAATCAACCTTCTTAGATTCTTAAATAATACTTCACTGCCTTTACAATGTAGAACCAATGTAACAAATGCTCCTCTCTTGCAGCCTGAGCTGTAAGAAAACCAGGACACTCATGATACTCAGTATTCGTGATGGCTTTAGATGTGGGGATTAAATGTTAAAGGCCAGGATCATTATTTAATCACAAATTCAATAAATACCTGTTTGCAAGAAAAATAATATTACTTCGCTAACCTTCTAATTTTGCCATCCTTGTTTAAAAAAAATTAAAATCTCCACTTAATGAATACTTATACTACTCACAGCAATATAAAACTTCATTTACATAAATGAGGATGCAGCTAAATCACAGTCAGGGCAAGAGTAAAACTGAAAAACAACGAATTCCCTCACATAACAATTACCTTAAAAAAAAATGAGACTTCAGGAATAATTATTCTAACCAATATAAAGAGCAAAGGGTATAGAAAATGGCATAGAAAGATTCAACAGATGCTCTTTTATATTCAGTATCCTACAGCTAATAATTCACCACATCCATTTTCTTGCAAAGAAAGTTTCAAACTACCACAGGATCTTTGTTTATAGGAAAAAAAATTATATTTTTATGAAGCCAATCTGATCTTTGCAATCAGGTACTTCCATAGAACCTCTGAATCTTCACCTTGCTGCCTTCTAACAAGCCAATCTATACAAGCTGATTCTTACTTACATGTTTGATTTTGATTATTCACCTGAGTTATTCTCAATGTATCAAGAACGCATTTTATATTGTATCAAATACGTTCTGGTATTCCAGGATGTGATCAAAGTGGAATTGAAATGGCTTCCTTCTGCAAATGGTAAACAAAAGGGTGACCACACTTCTCATTCTTCCTCTCCTGGGCCAGTTATCTATTGTCTTGTTCATTCAGCCAAGCTGTAGCTTTAAATCTACAATTCCTTCTGATGTGGTAAAAGCATCTGCTCCAACTAGAGACAAGAGGTCTGCAAAATCCTCCAGCCACCAGCCACAGAGAGGTGGCCATACAGACCTCTCTGTGTACCTAGGACTGGCCTAGGTACTTCAGCACTCTGGGCATCCAAAACCCCTGCAGAGAAAGCTCTACAGATCCACTGCTCCTCTCACTCAGTCACCAAAAACATTCTCAGGTTTCCTTGAAGGCTCTCTGCATATGACCAAGCCAACTCCTCTGGCTTTTCATGTGGCCCAGCAAGCTAAAATTCCTACCAAGACAGGCATTTCAGGGATAGTTTGTTGATACCTTCAAAGCACGTTCCCCATTCCATCAAAATTGTTACTGGGGACAGGAAAAAATCTTCATCACGGAGAAGGCAAGAGAAGTATCAGATTAAATGCTGACCATCTTCCACCCACAGAAGGAAAAAGAAGCCCTGAAGTGCACTGTCCCTACCTAAACCAAGGATGGATCCAAGCAGGCATGACTTCATGGTGCTTGAGCAAACCTAGTCCAATTCACATTGAAATCACAACTCAAAATAAACCAGAGCCCAATGAAGGGTCCACAGCCTTCCCTGGCCCGTGTGGAACATGATGCTCGTGGGTGTTGGCTGAGGAATTGTCCTTTGAGCTCACACCAACAGGAGGAGGACTGGTGAGCACTTGATATGGCCACTATAAACCTGGTCCTGCAAACAAGCACGGAGCTCACCTGCTGTATGCCAGATGTTCCCGTGCACTCTTAGTGCACAACTTCTTCTTAACCAAATTACAACACACCCCAGCCTCCACACATCCCCTAATTCTGCACTGCCAGGTCACCTGTCCTACCCCAAACCAGTAACACCCAATGTGTGTGCAGCCAGAGGAATTCAGACAGTGTGCAAAGCAGCCACTGATGGAAGTGCCTGCACAAAGGCAGCAGTGCAGCCTTGCCATGAGAGCATTGTGTCCACCAGTGAGCAAAGGAGGGGTGAACAGGCACTGATACATCAGCTTGTAGTTTATTTTCGGACTTGGGAGGGCTTGGGCCAGGCATGTATTGACCTTGCCTTGATGCTTATCCCTTCCAATGCACTCATGCCAGTTCAGGGATGACTGGTTTCTAAGATGGACAGGCTTATGGAGGGGACTGGAGACCTCTGCCACTGTATGACATCTCTCAGGAAAGTCCTCTCATTTCTCTGACCCTTTCCCCAGTGAAGCTCATACAGGCTGGTCCCTGCAGGGACAGGAGATTGGAAGAGGGTCCAGGCCAGGCCTGCCAGCAGCAGATCCTACATGTCACCTACAGACACCACCTGTCAGATCTCAGGTGGCTGTGAGCACCCAGCCAGCCCCTGTCCCTAGCAGCCTGATGGACAGAGGCCTCTCCCAACCAGGAGATGTGCCCTGCTGAGACCTTCAGCTGTAACACAGACAGAAGGGGGTGAAAAAAATGCTATTTAAAGAGCCCCAAACAACTGACTTCCTATTGTTCCACTTCTCTGCACAGGCAAACCCTCTGCCAAGTTCTGTCTATGCAAAGCAATCCTTCTGAAATAAATACCTGTCAGTGATGGTTAGCAGGATTGCCAAAGAGGGGGATACTATCCAGAGGTCAAATCCAAAAGTTTCCTATTAAATTTTATTTAGGAGCAGGGGACAAAATCCAAACTGTTTTTTCCAAGATGCCATCTTAACTAATTGTTTTTCAGAGGGATTTTATATAATACAAAACAAGAGCTAAATAAAAGCCACTTACACAGTAAGTGTGCAAAATAACTTTTATTTTTTTACACAGTAAGTGTGTAAAATCCAGGGGACTCAGCCTACAAAGGCAGCTGAACAGCAGTGAGAGTGCCTAACACCACTGGTGTTATCTTCATTACTAAAATTTAAATTCTCTTATTTACCTCTCCTGTCCTGTTTCAGGCTTGAAGCTTGTAATCATTGTGCTATTTAACTGAGAAATGAGGCTGCTCCCAAGTTTTGAGCAAAGACCTAAACAAATCCCAACTTTATAAACAATAATATGGGCATGACTGCTTGTCCTTAGCACAGCCTGTAACACTCCCCCAGCACCACTGTGCACGTCAAACTGCTCTAAGTAGAGCTAGGAAAAGACTGAGTCAGAAAACATATTTGATCTGGAACTTGGAAGCCACTGTTTTGGAAATTAAGTTAATACTATATAAGAAACAAGCATGAGAAATGGCTTGTTCACTTGTCTTTTAAGCCTGCAGTGCCAAATTAACATACTGGCTTACTATGAACTCATCCAGACAGACATGGAGGACTTGGGCAGCATGGAGGAATCATGGCTTAACATATGATTTAAGAAAAGAGGTGTCCCTCATGTGAATAATCTGTAATTTTCTTTAATGTTTAAGAGATGGTGTTTTTAAAAAAAAAAAATTCAAAGTTCTCTTTAGACATCTTACAATAGTTTGGGTGTTAACTACACATGGTTGATACCTTGGGATGTGGCTTCCCTTTTCCACAACATCTTTATTAACAGGCCAACATGCCTTGAAGCTATATTCTTATCTAAATAAGATATGGTGAGAGAACCTGCCTGACAGATCTGTCTTCCAATACGCAGAGTACACATCACACTGCTCTGTTGCTAGTTCCCTCTTCAAAACAGGAATAAACATTTCACTTGAGACATAAACACTCTGCTAGGCAGTAGCAGCCACAGCACACATGTCAAATTTTTAGTCAGCATCCCAATGCCAACACTGGCCACTTATTACCTGCTAAACTAAAGACAGGTCCTGCCTCTGAAATTCTAGATTTGAGACAATTTTGTCCCTCAGCAGTC
This sequence comes from Pseudopodoces humilis, assembly GCF_049639895.1. Classification (NCBI taxonomy): domain Eukaryota; kingdom Metazoa; phylum Chordata; class Aves; order Passeriformes; family Paridae; genus Pseudopodoces; species Pseudopodoces humilis. The sequence goes on along the minus strand of NC_142207.1, from coordinate 32,976,225 downwards.
CCTGCTGCTTCACAGACCTAAGAAGGTTTGACAGGGGCCTGAATGAGGGAAGCAGATAATCTGATAGATTGGAGGAAGAATAAGCACATGCATGTGAAGACTGAAATATATGGAGCAGGTGAACAGGACCTCACAGAGATGTAAGACAGATGCCATAGGAAACTTCAGACATTAGCATGCACTAATCTGAAATATGGGGTGTTAATGTATTGTCAAGATGCTCTTTCATTCTCCATCCTGGATGATGATTTGTTGGATCCTCCACAAAAAGCCAAAATATTCAGCATCACACTTGCCTCTACAACACCCACACCATGCCTGCAGCATCCCTCTGCTTTCTGGCTGTTAAAGGAACCCGGATGTTTCCCAAAGAAAATAAAAAATCGAGAAACCTACACTTCCCACATGACACTTGTTTTAAGCTGGTCTCTGTAAGGTGAGGAAGTTAAGACCTCCCAATCAGCACTCCCACTCAGGTTTTGGAGAGCAGCACAAGCCCAGGGGGTGTGCACAGCTATTCCTCTAACTGAGCCCAAAAACACAGCACTGTTGTCAGCTTTCTCCATCACAGAGAGAGCAGCAGCTGCTTCACCCCTTCACCCCACACCTTCACCATGCCAGCAGCCCCTTGGTCCTGCCTTGGCAGGAGGTGTCTACACCTTTCTCACCACCTGGGCTCAAATGGAAAGATGTCCTACAAGACATCTGTGGTGTGCCTCAACAGCTGAAAGTGAACTTCTTACTGAGATTTATCACAGATTTTACCAACCACAGTTCCTCCGTATTTTGCAACAGCCACAGGCTACCGGGATGCAGGGAATATAACTGATGGAAACTGGGCTTGTGAACCCAGTCCCTGCTCTGACAAGGGCAAACACTGACTGCATCATCCCTAAGGCTGCTCCCTTTTATGGAAGGGACAAGACAAATGTTCTAATGTCCATCAGCAATAATGCAGAAACCTCAAGAATAAAGGAAACAGCAGAACCCTGTTACAGGTAGCAGAAGAATGAAAGTAAAAGCAAGATTTCACTTCTGAAGAATAGAAAAAGCCCCTTCTACAACAGAAAGCCATGAAACAATGAATTATATTTCTGCTTGTTCTATTAGATGTAGTTTACAGACAGCAGAAGGCAAATAAGAGCAGGTATTCTGCACGCTACTCATCAGGCAGCTGGTTATTCATGTCTTCTACTGAGCTGCAATCCTTTATTTGGAGAATTGGATTTGAAAGTGTTCACCTTACCTCTTCCTAGAACAGGAATCCTTCCCCCTGCTTTCTAAAAGAACAGTTTTATTCCCTCAAGAAGGATTCTTTCAGTCTGGTGCATAATGCATCAGTTCAAAATATTCAGCCCAGAAATGAGAATGTCATCAGGTTCTCATTCACTGAAAGAGAGTTTTCATGGATCTGGCCCTGGAATCCCTCAAAGAGGTTATTGTACTGCTGAGGTCCTCAGAAATAGGTAACTCGGGGGCGATTTCAGCCAAGCTTCCTCCCTCCAGACTTGAATGTGATTGCTTTCAAATTGCTGCAGACCTGCCAAACCCAGCTCATGCTGGAGCCATTTTTAAGGTGGTTTTGAAAGCACCTCAATGCTGCAGAGAAAGGTGCTTGGTGTTCAAAACCCCATCTCCCCAAAACTACCCCAGCAGGACTGCAGCCCTCAGAGAGCAGCAGCTGATGGCAAAAATAGATGGTTGCATTCATGGGCTGGGGAAAAAAAGCAGGAAAAGGCAAGAGGGAAGCAGTTAGAAGTTGGAAATAGCATTAATGAGTGGAGATACAAGGGCATGGAGGTTTCAAGAGGTCCAGAGGATAATAGAGTCAGAGATGGAATAGTGTTTGTCTGGCCTGTAAATAAATGGAGATGGAGAGAGCAGCTTACCTGGGAAGGTTGAGCTGGGGAGCACGGTCAGGAAACCGAAGCGTGATATTTTGTTAGGAGAAGAAAACAGGAATTACAGCGTTTGGCATTACTGGCAGTGGGAGACATAAAGCATTTGGTAGTGGGACAGAAGCACAGTAAAATACTGTGCTGAGCACAGCACGAAAAATCCCCCTTTCATTCCCAGGCCACTGCTGGGGGAGGACAGAGAGGTGATATCCACTGCTCCCAGCACTGCAGCTGTGGGCACTGAGGGAAACAGAGAGGAGCACAACAAGCTCATGGGGTGCATGGGGGCTGCTCTGCTCTGAGCCCTCTGGTCTGCTCTCCCACCCCAGCACTGCTCTCCTGATGGAGATGTCTGGCAGAGCCACCAGCACTGCAACTTTGCATCAAACAGAATGGTAGCCTGGTTCCACCAGCAGCAAATGCTTTCCTGAAAATATACAGGAACTGCAGTCACTTTGTAAAAGGTTAGAGCTCACTCATGATAGCCACCCACTAGCTCGCTCTAATTTCCTGTTCCTCGCATTCAATATCTCTGTGGTGCTCAGCTCACCACACTGGAGCGGTGTCCTGCCAACTCCTCCAGCCCAGGGACAGCTGTGACGAGAGCAGGATCCCCAAGCCACAGCAGGTTTGTGGCATGGTGGTAGCCCGAGCCTCAGCAGTCCTCACCTGACTGTGCAGAGATGCTCCTGCCTCCTGCAGCACTGCTGGATGGCAGCCAGACACCCAGCACAACCTTCCCGTGGGATCACAGTGAGCTCAGCTGGTGGAACAGGATGCACCGAGGGGCTCCCGCAGCCCCTCTGAGGCCACAGCGGTCAGACACCATCGGGAATGCACTGGAGATGACTCGGGGGCAGAAGGCAGCACCTGGCTCGCTTCAGGGATGTCGGGAACAAAACACAATGGAAAGCTGCACTTCACTCACCTGGCTATAATTCCAGAGCCCAGGGACCTGCTGGGGAACCTGCGCTGTAACCTGTACCTTCAGTGCTGACCACTAAGATGAGCATGTTTTCTCCCCTGCAGGTGTGTATGTGCCACCAGTGGCATAGGAAGCGGGTGGGGAGACCTCAGCCCCCCCCAGCTCCTGCCTGGGACTCCTCCGGGCACAGATCTTTCCCCAAAGTCTGTGGAGCGGTGGCCTCGTGTAGGAAGGGAGCGACCTGCTCCGGGTGGGAGCGGCTGGAGATGAGCAGAGAGGAGCAGAAGGGAGCGGGGCAAGGAAGGGAAGCCGGCAGCCGGGGGCTGCCCCTCACTCGGGTGGCTCTTCATTCTCTGCCAGCAGCCGCTGGATCACCGAAGAGCGGCATGAAAGCGTTTCCCGTTCGTGTGGAACGAGGCCCGCAGCTCCCGCACTGTACGCGTTCCCCAGCACGGTGGCGGGGCTGTCACTTGTCACACACACTCTCTGCGCACAACAGCAAAACTTTCCCAGCAGCGGCGCGGCCGCTAAAGGCAGGGAAAAGACGGCAAAAGAGCGGAGAGCAAAGCAAAGAGAAGGCGAGGGCGCTCGGAGGGGAGGCTGCCGGGCCGGGCTGCCCTCCCCGCCCGCCGCCCATTGTCCCCGGGCCGGTGCCGGTCCCCGCGCACTCACCCGCGCCCTCGGCGGTGACGATGGCCTCGGGGGAGATGCAGACCCCGCGGTCGTAGACCGGCAGCTCGTCGCAGGCCAGGCTGTCGGGCCAGGCGTGGCCGTAGCGGAGCAGGACGGGCTCGCAGCCGGCGCGGGCGCGCTCGCAGACGGACTTGCAGGGCTTGATGGGCTCGTGCTGGAAGTCGATGGTGCAGATGGGCGCGTACATGGCGCAGAGGAAGAAGAGGAGGTCGGGGCTGCAGTTGGTCCCCAGCAGCCCCTCGAACTGCTCCATGGCCAGCACGGCGTTGGCCTGCGTGCTGTGGTGCAGGTGGTTCGGCATCTTGGTCACGTTCCAGGGCAGCGGCTTGCAGAGCGGGATGCGCACCGGCTCGCAGGCCGCTCCCCGCCCCGCCGGCGCCCGCCCCAGCAGCAGCAGCCCGGCCAGGGCCAGCGCCGGCCACGCTCGCCACATGCCGCGGGCCCCGAGGTGAGCGAGGGCCCGAGCGGGCAGAGCGCGGCTCGGGGCGGCTCCGCCCGGGCTGGCTCGGCCCCTCCGCGCTGCCCCCGCCGGGCCGCACCGGGTCCCGCCCCGCCGCCCGGCCCCGAACAAAGGAGAGCCCCGAGCGGGGGAGAGGCGGGGGAGCGCTCGCTGCCAGGGAGAAACTCGCCTCGTCCTCGCCGGAAGGCGAGCGAGCGCTTAAACTCTTCCCCAAGTGAGAACCTTGCTTGCTTTTTCAGGTTTCGGTCCCAGTCTCTGGGCGATATACTCATATCTTCTTAGGAAATACCTATTTTTATTTATTTATTTTGCACACACTATGCTGATTGCAAGTGCTTAATAAGCAGGAGGTGCGCACCTCCGTGTCAGCTAGGCATAGCGATGGGTGAGCAATTTTAGAGGACAGCAATAATATTGAGAAGATTAAAAACGAGGGAGATTCTGCTGAGCAGCTGGGGACGCTTTCTTTTCAGAAGGTTAAAAAAAAATTAATTGAAGAGGCCAGGTAATGTTTAAGATACCTTGCAAAACGGTGGTGCAATAAAGGGGAGGTTCGACTTGATCTGGGAAAAGGTGGCTTCAGATAATCATAGAATCACAGAACATTCTGAGTTGGAAAGGACCTTAAAGATCATCTAGTTCCAACCCCGTGGCATGGACAGGGACACCTTCCACTAGACCAGGTTGCACAGAGAAAACAAGCTGACATTTATTAGCTGAATAAATTATTTCCAGTTATAAACATAACGAGCTACTGCTTGATCAGGCATTTGTTATTCCAGTTTCTGCCCCTAAATCAAAACTGTGAGTAGAAACATGTCTGCCACAAGCCAATGCTCAGAAGCCAGACAAAAAAATGTGAACCACAAATACAGACTCACAAACACAGGGTCTGAAGCCTAGAAAGGCTCTTCTGCAGATTTTAATTTTAATTTTATGACTGAAGATGAGACCTTGATCCCCTTAACTCAGCTGGTAATGTCCTGGCTCCAGCAAAGGCACATGCCAAGCAAACAACAAGTTGTAATACAGCCAGTGGAACAGAGGTACCTTTTATTTACCCACCTCCACAGATGCTAATTTCAAGGACCAAAACCTTGTTCCTTACACTCCTGGAAGGAAATTTGGGCCTCAAAGAGAGGCAGAAATATTCATACACGTACAGTGTTCATGTGGAAGTCTTAGGAGCCATCAGTCAGGCTGCCCATGACCCTGTGAGTCTGGATTGCAAAATATCCATGAAGGCAAGCAAAGGGAAGCTTGCTCATCTGCAGGGGGAATTAGAGAGAGGAGTGTTTTTACTCATCTTCTTAGCTCTTCAAATTTAGTCACAGCAGAGCCTCAGGCTTGAGTTTTCCCTAGCAGTGTAAAAGAATACATGTTTAAAAAGCATGTGGTGTATGAAAAGCCTTACCCAGCTGGTTGGGAAATGAATATATTGGGGGCCTTGTCTGACAGCAGTGAGTGTGAGCAGTGCATCCCTGAGAATGAGTCCAGAAAAATGGGCCAGAGCAATGCAAATTACCCATTGACATAAATGAACATACTTTTCTACTTCAATATGAAATGATCCCATCTCTGTATTTTATTTCTGGGATTTTTTTTTCAGATTGAAAATTGAAAATTACACAAAACAGTTTTAAAAATATTTCCTGTGTTTTGGGGGAAAGACCATTGATAATAATGAATATTCCCATGCCTGCAAGAAGGCTATCAAGTCCGTAAATTTATTTTTTTAGCCCCAAGTCTACATGATCTACACGAGAGGACCTTGTACTTCTTTATTTAAACAGTAAAATTACTGAAAATTCGTTCAGAACAGCAAATGCTGGCATCTCCATGAGATCACCAACACACTAAAACACCTTCCTATGCAATGTGGCTTCACATTTCCCGTGTTGGTGTGAAGATACACGCCGTGCCATCAGCAGCAGAGCACTGCTCACTGCCCTGCTCTGCTGGCAGGCTCCTGGGAGAGGATCAGCTGCCAGCAGGATTGGGGGCTGCTGGCCCACAGGGCTGTCTGCATCCATTACCTCTTAATGCTTCCACTATAAATCAACTTATACGAGGTGGTAAAAATTCACCTCTGGCTGGAACTAGGAAATCTGATTACTGACCTGAAACACTGCTATTTTAACCAAACATTTACACCCCCCTGAGTCTGCCAAGTTATTTTCTGTTATACAGAAAGTATGGTCAGTCTTGACACCTTTTTAAACAGATGAGGAGTCTGGTAAAGCAGAAAAAGAGAGAGTGAAGAGGAGGGCTCTGGTTTCGTGCTATCAAAATGCAGCTACAGTGCTCTGCTCTGCAGGTAGAGTTACACTAGCAGGAAAATAAAATGGCTAAAGAGCAAAGCACCAACCTACGCTCTGTCTTCACGTGCACCAGTACTGCTAATTGGAGCTATAATAGGTGTACCTACTGAAGATGGTGATTTTGTATGTTAGCTGAGAAAGCATGTGCTGTGGTATCTGACATTTTCCACCAGTCTCAAAAAACAAAGTAGCTTTTGCTCGGGGTGCGACCACAGTGCTGTCAGGAATTTCACCTTCTCTCCCACCATCTTCGTCAGATTTATGAAGAAAAAAATCTCTTCCTACAGCTTCCATCTACATAGAAGGGGCAGTGCTAAAACTCTGGGGCTGGGTTGTGACAACAGTCAAATTCCTTACCTTGAACAACTCCAGAAAGGCTTAGTCAAATTATGATATCATCATTCTATCAGCTTGATGTCATGCATGACCAGCAAGAATTTTTTAATAAAAGTATGCCCAGGCAGCAGTCTGAGATCAGCACTGCATGCCTTTGAGTTTCATGGTAGGCTTTGGGGGGTTGGTACTAACCTATAAACTTAGAGAATAATAATACAGCCCATAGTATCACACAAAGTCATTTCCTAGAATAAACAAGAACTCAGTGGGGTTGAGGCCTAAGGCAGGGATTTGCCTCTAGAGTAGCTCATACAAAAATTACAGAAAAAGGTGTTGGTACTATTATTATTATTATTATTATTATTATTCCCCACAAGAATCACCCTAGCCTACAACAGTGCATAGTGCCTGGACTGCAACTTATTCATCCATAACCCCATTTAAAAAACCCAGTTTGGTTGCCTTGGAGTGCCATGAGGATGGATTTCAGCAGGAGGATAACACTCACAGCTCTGGGGATGGCCAACCAATTTTATTTGGGGATACAGAAACAGAGCAGAAGGAGGAAGGCTGCAGAGAGGATTGGAAAAGGGATTGTGGGCTTTGTTGCACCTTTCCCCAAAAGGAAGCTAAAAAAGGAACTGCTTCCAGGCGCCCGGAATTAATTTATTTCTTTGTTATTTTTTCCTTTACATAGTACCATTTCTCTCTCCCCCTTGTTTTTCTCTTGAGGCAGATAAACTGCAACAGGCTTAAGAAGCAGGAGCTGGGTTTCTGAGATGCTTTGATGTTCAGCTCCACTGTTAGAACTGTCTGTTAGGAAAACTTCATGGCTTGAAACACAAAAATACATCTATTTCAAATTTAAGCTGGAACAACTACATTACTGAACAGAAATGTAGAAATATGGCCTCATTAAAAATAAAAACTGAAATCTGAAGTTTTCTTTGCAATAGTAAGAAACACATAAAGGTTTGGTCAAGATTAACATGTTGCAGTAAAGGCAGTCCCAGGTGTATTTGTTGGTATCAGTTTTATCCCAGTCCCAGGTGTATTTGTTAGCATCAGTGTTATACCCCAAAGTGTTATAATCTCCCTTTAGAGATAAGAAACATCCCCATATACACACCCCAGCATCTTACCTCTATAAGCAAAGGGTGCTTATAGGCCAGAGGAGGCACAGGGAGGATGAAGGACCAGCTCCCACCTTCTCTGGCTTGGGACAGAGTTCAGTAGATCAACTAATCTGTATTTACATTTCTAAGAGGTACTAAATACATGCTGTGGATGCATTTAATTCCATAGTCTACAAATGGTTGAGAAATGAGTATGTGTCCCAAACAAACTAGATGTGACAGGACAAAAGGGAATGACTTCAAGCTGAAGGAGAGCAGGTTTAGGCTGGTATTGGAAGAAATTCTTGGCTGTGAGGATGGTGAGGCCCTGGCACAGGCTGCCCAGAGAAGCTGTGGCTGCCCCATCCCTGGAAGTGTCCAGGGCCATGTTGGAAGGGGCTTGGAGCAATCTGGAATAGTAGGAGCTGTCCCTGCCCATGGCAGGGGTGTGGGGAGGAATGAGATTATATTTAAGGTCCCTTCCAACCCGAGCCACTGTATGGTTCTATGAATTTCGGAAAGGGAAAATCAGAGATCAGGAAAAAAAAGCAGAACAAGGGTGTTATTTTTCCTGGTCTAACAGCTGCCCTGAAGATGCAGTGGCCTGTGTGCAGCCACATTTGTATTTTGGATAACACAAACTTCGTTAGCAGTGGAGGGAACAGCCTGCGTTAGGCTGCAAGCTCTAGGTGACATTATAAGAAATCATCTCTTCACTTTCATTTTGCATGTTCTGCCAGAGCCTTCCCATCAGTGACCTTTAGCAGTGTTCAGAGAAGACACGAGCTCAGTCTGTGCTTGGGGGGCTCCCCATCATCACTGCTTCAGGCTGCCCAAGGACCCAGTGGGCTGCTGTTTATAAACCAAAACTGCTCTTTATGGTCTAGTCCTGCCCATTCCAACTGAATAAAAGGTGCAGAAGTGACTGTATCTATTCAGGATGTTCCCAAGGATAAAACTAGCTGAGAAAATACTTCTTTAGAACAGGTTTTTGTTGTCCTGAATCTTTCTTTGGCAATCTCAGGATTACATGTGATTTAATTTACTTATATACACTGCCTTAGAAAAACAAACACAAAACCACAAACCAAAAACAACCACACAACTAACTGAAAACTAAACCCTAAAATACTTCTGACATGCCTGTTACTAAAACCATAAAATCACTGACTTACAGAGTCATAAAAATGGGATTTATTGTATATTTCCTGTTTCAGCCAGGGTCTTGTTACAACTCCCTCAGGCAGATAAAACACGGGGGACTATTAACTTATTCTAATAATCTTTCAGGCTTCTCCATGGATGGTGTGGAAGTAGCAAAGAAGAAAAGGTTCTTTTAATGCAGTATTTCAGACAGTAATATTTGGGGCTGTTTTTATTAGACAGATCATTATTAACTATCCCTTGCTCTTGGGATCTGCATGGCTTTTTTTTCATAGTAATAATTGCTCAAATTGCCACTGTTCCTGAATTCCCAGGGAAAAAAACAACAAAAACAAAACTATTTGTCCAGTGTTTTGCATCCACGTTATTGGTAAAATTAGTAGTATTACTAGGAAAATATACTGCTTTATCTTTAGACACCATGAAGCCCAACTGACATGTATTTCAAAGAAAACATTATGCCAATTCTGTATGACAGGCTTTAAGTCTCTCCACAGAGACACATATCTCTCCCACAGCAGTCTCATTTTGCAGAGTGATTTTGTTTGATGGTTAGGATTTTTCTCAGATTTTTTTGTGGCCATGTCAGGGTTTACAGCTTTACAGTACTGAAATTTGCTACCTGCAATGCTGATTTTCCACCTGGACATTGGAGCTTGGATTAGTGTTTCTATGGGAAATCACTGCCAGATTTATTGGAAGTTGTATGTGCTTCTCAAAGCCCTAAGCCATGCTGAAGGGACTTACAGAAAGCTGATCCTCCTGATGTGTCTTAGCAACCTTCCCCCAAATCCTCCCAGCTCATTTTCATTGTAAAATATTGTGCAGATGCGAGCCAAGAAATTCTGGTGGAATAGAAATGCTCCTGTTCCTTGCATTGCTGAATTACAATGTCAACAGCTTTCCTGACCCCTTGGTTTAGCACCAAGAATGCATCATTTAAAGCAAGGGATACAACTGCCATTTTTTTCCTTTGGGAGAGCACACCTTAAATTCAGAGGTGATAAAAGCACAGTAAGTTGGTTAGTTGGGTTAGTTAGCACAGTACCTGAGCTCCTGGACTTCAAACTGGGAAAACATTTGCATGTGTTTCAAAGCAAAGTAGCTCCATTTTCACTTAATCCCACTGTTCCTGTCTGTGTGAATACACCAATTGCTCAGGACAAAGATGAACAACCATCTACAGTCACTGAAGTACTGACTGACATGTAATTAGTGTCCTGCAGGCAGTTGTTCCTCCACTGGTTGTCCTGCTGCTGCATAGGAAGGGACACAAAGGAGGATGCTTGGCTGCTTTCCTTGCCAGCATACAGTTTTTTTTCAATTTTTTTTTGGTTTAAACTCCTGCTCAAGTATTTATGACTGTGAGATAGCATCCGTGGTAGCATTATGTACAGACATTCAATTCCAATATGCATTCAATTTGTTACTCTAATGTGACAAATTGCTGTACTCTATTACAATGACCACGCAGATAATAAAAAATACATCTCTCTCTCCCACTGTGGGCCATGACAGAGACACAACCGCATCCCCTGAATCCTCTCCAAGTTATAATTGCTTCCAGATGGAGTGTTTAAGACAAAAAACCCCAAACCCACAGAGGTCTATAATACTCTACACATTACACAGCATTTCTAGTCTGGCCCCTGCAGAAATAACTTGAGAGGCCTAGCTTAAAGGCAATAACCACTCCAAATTTAATTTTGTTAAACCATAAATTTACTATTTCAGATTTACAGCCTCTCTGGTTGCATGGCCTGAGCTGCTGCTCACCCAGCTTTATTAGCAGTGCCCAGCAGTATTAAGTCCCAAATCACACCCATGCCTGAAAATAAGCCCTGTACAAACAGTTGAGTTTTGCAGTACCAGCCTAACATCACCAGGTGCTGAAACTCAGACTCATCTCTCATTTCAGTGGGAGCTGATTGGGTTTGATGCACCAAGGATCAAGTAACACCCCTAAATAGAAGCCAGCCCAGTTTCTGTGTATTTTTACTCGTGTTTTTAGCCATTGGGATCTCTAAGGGTTCACTATGGAAACCTCAGCAAATTTGGGAGAAGAATCCCCTTTCCTGAGAGCTTCTAACACACTTGCTGAGCCATACAAAGAGCAGATGCTCCAGCAAGCTGAAAACTATGAAATCTAGCCCTGTAAAAACAATTCCATGTTAAAAATCTAACCCACACACAGAAGCTCTTAATTTTCCCAGATTAAGGTTCCAAATTTCCTTATCTGTATGCCTCACTTGCCCAGTGCTCGCTCAGACCCTTGCACAGCTGGCAGTGCTTTCCACATGAGTAGCTCCTGGGTGCTTAATTTTAACTCCACAACTCAATTTCTCATCCCATCTCTGATTTACTGAAAAGCCTTAAAATTGGGGAGAGTTGCTGAGGCTGCAGCTGCTGCTGTGACTTTGTCACGGTGTCCCATGTTTTGCCAGTTTATTTTTACTTCTGTGAGAGATAGCAATAAAAGTAGAAAATAGAAAGATACCCCAAAATTAAGGAAGAGTGGGTGGTCTGTGAGCATAAATCCACACAATGTTTGTGTGAAGCCATTAGACATTAACATAATCCACAGCCTAGTCTAAAATAAGTGTCCAATCTTTTAGAAAATCTTGTTTTTCTGCAGAAGCCTTTCCTTGCCCACCACATCTTTTAGACTCTTGCAGTAGTCCACAGCCTGCCTAATGATTTACAGTCCCTTTGAAAAATGCATCAGGCTATGCTGAAGCCCTACACCCCTCAAAACAGTGATCTGGAGGATATTTTAGGAACTCTAGGACGTTCAGTTCTTTATCCCACACACACTTTAATTGTGGTAGAAAAAAAATCAGAGCTACCAAATTATTACTATGCTTATTTTTCTCCAGTTATATCCTGATGACATTAAGATTTTTTTCTAACTAAGATTTTTTTTTAAAGGTTAAATAATAGGGTGACAGTGTTGAGAACTAAATGTTTTAAAGTTGCTTTAGTTCTCTACTCGACAAACCTCCACAGCTCAACTAATACCAAGGGGAAAAGCTTTTCTAGAAAAAATATTTTTCTAGAAAATATTTATAGGTTTTAAGTGTTGCCATTCTCCTGTCCCTCCCCTAGTACTGCTTTCACAAGATCCATAAAATTAACCTTCCAACCAGCTTTTCTCAGGGTAGGGTGTGCTGTTGGGTTTTTTTGCCCCCATCTTCACCCAATGAGCCCATCCTCTGTTTGCAGGGCTGCCAGTCACCATGCTGGAATCATTAGAATACATCTTTTTTTAGAAAAAGCCATTTTCCAGTACCATGGGATTTTTTTTTTTGTTGGGAGCTTTCCTTAGGAAGAAGGCAGCAGGGCTTTTATCTGCTTTGCATCTCAGCTCCAATGCTTTTGCAAACTATCCTCACAGCCCCATTCCACTTGGTTCAAGCAGGATAGTTTTAAAATGGCCCTCAGAGGTAATCACTGCCTTTAATTTCCCTCTGCTCTGCACACCAGGGTTTACAGGGACCTTAACAGCATGTACACCTAGAAGCTGGGATCCAGGCACCTCAGTGTTATGCCAGAGGCTGTGTCCTTAACTTGCAGTTCTTCATCCCCATCTCCTACCTGCAAAATTACAACACAGATATGCAATTACTCTTTTGCTGCTTGCTTCTTCTGCTAGTAACTGGGATTTTGGGAAGCTCTGATGTGATGTTGGTTTTTAAATGCTCCAGGACTCTCCTTGAGAAGCATGTGATACCTATGACAACTGTGCTAAGTGTCATCTCTGCCAACAAAATCCACAAAAGGTGTTCACTTTACCATCTGGAGAGAGATTTGAAACAAATGAACCTGATGTTTGAACAAATGTCTGACCCCAACACCTCTTAGCAAAGGACTGTGACCACCACCAACCAGTGCCTGGGGCACCATGGATTAGCCAGCAAACAATTAGTATGATACGATAAAATTCAAATGCACTGTAACTTCCTTGTTGATAGTTTTTGAGTTTTTACTAGATAAAAGTTCACATATTTTCTTAGCACTCAAACAAAAATTGTTATGGAAACAGTGGTGCAATTGTTCCCCTGATAAAGTTACCTCTAAAGCAAATGCCACAGGCTCAGCCCATCTTCTCAGCCTTTAGATGTGATTTGTTATCCAAAATAAGAAATTGCTGAGATGAACTCTTTCACTTACCTGATCCTACTGCAACACTCAACATCATTCCTGACACCTTCTAGTTTAGACATATATGGAACTAAATCCAAACAGCACACACCACCTTTAGTGGTTTTACATTTAGTGTTTCATGACAAACAGGCATGAGAGAGATGGTCCTATCCAGTTCTGCTGACTCAGTCTTGGCAAACACAAGCTCAAGACGCCGCAAAGTTTTACACTTGCAAGGATCCTTTATTTACAAATAGTCCTAAGGCTGGATCAGTTTGCTTCATGTGCAGTATGAAGAGGATACATCAGCTGAAATTTTTAAATGCAATTCTGAACTCTGTGAAATACAATATAGATTTGATCCAGAAAACGTCCAGTGACTTCAGAGTCACAAAATGGAATCACAGTCACTGAGTAAGGTCTTTCCCAACTTCTCTGATGGCTCTGTGATAAGCATTTTGCCCTCATACTCCCCTTTCTTTTCAGTCCCCTTCTGTATTACCATAACTGACACAGTCTTAGTTTACAATGCATTTGTTGTGGTACTTCTCTTTTGTGTGACTATGCAAGGGATGATTTCATTGTTGCTGACATTGTTCTTACTACTGTTAAAAAGATCAGTTGAATTTGTATTAAGAAGTAATACTGCTTTTACCAAACATGAGACTTGTGTCCCCTGCACTGGCTGCCCATCGAGATTCCCTCAAAATCAGCCAGACTCAAAGGCTGATGACAAGGCCAGAAGAGGGCAAGAAGAGTTTGCAGGTAACCTGGGATATGGTCTTTTCCACACCCTGGTAGACACATGATGTGAGTACTGACAAGATAGGAAAGTATGTGGGTACTGGGAAATTACCTGGATTAATGAGCTCTGGGTTTTAAAACAGCGGTAAGAGCTTGGCAGCGCACACCTCTCTTCACACAGGTGTCAGCACAATTTTTATTGCTTACCTTCACTTTTTGTGAGAAGGCACTTTGTAAGATTACTATGATCATGAGCAGGGCAACAACAAAGTCTACATGAGAAATTATTCAAAATACCCTTACTTCATGCAAAGTTCAATAGAGGCTTTTCATTCTGAATTTAATGCTCACAATTTCTCTTCCTGAATTGTGTGAGACACACTGACACTATATTCAGTGAACAGGTCGTTTCGACCCAGGAGTGCTAGAAAAAGCATGACTAATAGCAAACAAATATGGTTTTGGACACAAGTCAGAGGGACATTTTGATTTTGTTATGAGTTAGTACAAATACTTACAGACTTTATAACATGACAAACAGCAAAAACCATACAAGGAGTGGTCAATTCAAGTAAAAAAGTTTTGTCATTGCAGGGGAAGATTTAGCTTTATCACTAAAATTATTTAAAAAATTGTACTTACAGAAGAATAAAGGTAGAACTTCAGTATTTTTGAAAACTGGTTATTTGACAACACTGAAAACTGTTTCTGTCCATGAAACCAATTCATGAATGTACATAGCTGCCATTTCAATTACCTTGCTCTGGACATGCTGTGTCCATGTTTCAGGGCTAGCCACAAGGACTGAAATGGAAGCAGTTCCCTGTATTCTTCCAGTCCTTAGTTCAGCAACCCCATTTAGTAGTGAATACAACTGCAATAAATTACTTCTATTGTATCCAAAATGGACTATGGTGTTAAAGGATGCTTGAATTTGGATGTGAGGCCAATTTGAAGCCTATCTATAAAAAATCTCTTTCACTGATTGAAAAGGATAACTTGCTACACCTAAATGCCTAGCTTTGAGCTTCATTCAGCTCCAGGGAAAAATTCACAAAAAAAAAAATATTACAGCATTAATTCTGACATAGCTGAACTTCATAAATTTATAAGTTACTAGTAAGCAATTGAGGGTTCACTTTTTAGTATGAATCACAGTGTTGAATCTCAGAACCAGGGAAGTATTTTGGAAAAAAATACAGTTTAGAGGCCAAGCATATTTACTTGTGGTCCGAAATTCTTGAATCTGGAATGAATAAATTCTGAAGTCATACAAGCCCATGCTGACCCGCTGAAGAAGGCTCATATCTTTCTTCAAATCATCAACATTTCTGGGGGAGAATGCCTTTCTCCAGTGCATAAAGTGATACAGTCTAAGTGTTACCAATTCCTTTTCCTACACAGAAAATAAAATAAAAAGGGTTTAGGAGTAGCCCTTGCTTTCAATAGTAATCTTTTGTCCTGGCAGACAGATCTTTTTAAACTATAAAAATAGTTCTGTGGGCAGCAATGGGACATTCTTCTGCACTGTTTCTCACATGAGGCAAAACCCTCCCCCACGAATTAGACATTTGATCCAAACTGGCTTCATATGGGGCCAACTCAGCCCAGCCATCTGTGCTTCATGCTCCAGGAATTACAAACACATTTTGTTTGTAATGGCACAGAAGGCCACCTGAGATATACAGTGGCAAGTGTTGAACTTACGAAGCTGTGGACAGAGGAAAAATTCCTTCTCTATCTTCCTTCCCAAAAAACTTGGTTCACCAGGCTCTTGACAGTTTGTGCAGTTCATGGACCTAGGCTGCCTTGAGGACCAGGCCTGATGTGCTCTGCCTTCCATGAGCAGGCTAAACCCTAAATAGCTCTGTGGTAGGTCAGCTGAAACCAGGAACAGAAATACAGCAAGAACAAAACAAGGAAACCCTTCCAGCCCTGCCCAAATCCAGCCAACACCTGGATGAGTCCACATGATTCTTCCCCAACTCTTACCTTGTGTGGCTTGTTCTGAGCTCACCCAAGTTCCTGCAGGAAGAATTAAAAAAGTAGTAGTGTAGTTAAAAAGGCATCACCTCAGGGATTTGTGTGACAGACACATGCAAGGACTCCCACAGAAACCACCATGTCTAAAAGGTTCGTGCTTCAATCTAATCCAACTGTGTCAGAAGCAGCTTCTTGCAGAGATATCACACTCATTACCTATTTGTCAATGATTACCTGTTTTCTAGATTTGGTTCACTAACACCACAGACAGTGGAAATCTGGGATCTGAGGCAAATGGGCACATACAAGTGTTTTGTATTTAAAAACATTAAAGGCACAAAGTAAGTTCTTTCTTAAACTTGAGTTTTTCAAGAATCCATCTTGAAAATAGGCATTGTTTTCCCACAAAAGGCTACATCATAATCAAAATCTTAATTTAAATCAGAACATTTGAATGTATTAGACAATAAGTATTACAGAGCAGAACTCTTAAATCTTGCATTCAACCTAATTACTTTATGAACAAACTTCTTCATAATGGTACTAACTCATCCATTTAAAAACACTTCCATAGTTATAACAGAAAATGCATAATTAGGAAAAATATAGATGTACTGTCTTACTTCCTTAGGACAATTTTATTCCAGTACTTTTTTCCTCTGGACAGAGGAAGCTATTGTAACTGAGCACACAACAGCTCTTTCATAACAGAAAAAGTTACCAGCATGCACAGAAGTTGCACCAAGAACAGGGGCTCTATACAATGTCAAGAGCCTGTTGAGGAACACACAGCTTTTATACATCAGGGATTACAGAGCACAACCATCTGGTCAGCTTTCAGGCTAAATGAGCCCATGCTATCCTGCAAGGCCAATTTGCATGAGTGATAAAAAAGGGACTATTATACATCTGTCTCAGTCATGTCTGGTGTTACGGTTTCAGCAACATTCGCCTGTTCTAGGATTATTTCAAGTTTCATACTTTAACAATGCACTTGTATCTATGGGTACAACTGGCATCGCTACATACTATATAAATGCTTTTCTTGCTTTATTATGTAAAAATAAGATTTAAAGGATAATGGCACTAAACTGACATTTTTAAGATTGTTTTTAATTCCTTCTTCCAACTTTTTACAAGATTCACTATCGCAAAAGGCAAAAGGTGAAGGATTAAAAGAAGTCTTCACATAAAAGCTCTAAGGATTGATATTTAATGAACTGTGAGATGTAAATCAATGCACAATAGCACAGTTAAAGCTTCAAATACTAGAATAACATTTATATTAAAAATAATTCACCTACAGATAATACAGTCTAGTGTTTATTGTATGTTATGGAAGGTACACTTGAATTTCAAAAATTTAAAACATATAAAAAGTGGTTAAGGGCTAACGTTTTATCAATATATGATAAATGTGTAAGAATGTTTATTATACAGCAGAATACAATGGTAGTGTTAATGCCAACAGGGCACCACAGAAGTTAGTTTAAAAAAAATTTCCACTATGCTTTATACAAACACCACAACTTGCAGTTGTTTAAGAGTATTGGGAGAGGATCACTGTCTGTAGGATAAGCAGTCCTATGACATTTTTAATGTTAGATAGTGTCATTGTACATAGATTGGTGAACATTTCAAAATAAAACTAGAAATGCTGTAATTACTTCACAGAAATGCACATCTAATATTTGTTTTCAATAAGAACAATAGGTACAAGTTTATAACTCTCCCTATTTGAAATAATTTACACACAGATGAAAGCTACTCTATCTAAAATAATCACTACATACATTTTTCTCTGGGAAATAAACAAGCAATTTTTGTTTTGCATGATCAATATCAAAAAACATATAGCAGAAGTAGTATTTTTAAAACATAACTGGTGCTCTAAAGTTAAAAAAAAAAAAAAAAGGAATGAGAAAAAAAAATTCCGTAAGTGTGCAACCTAAAATCAACCAAGCTTATATTGTAGTACAACCATATTAAGAAACCACTGTTTAGGAATACAACTTTATGGAAAAAGTTTATAATTCACAAAACTGTTCATCAGGCCATAGAGTAAAATAGCTCCACAGTTTACAGATAAAACTGAGGCCACACAGATGCGTGCTATGTCTTATCTCCAGTAAGTAGATACTTAGGCAGAGGATGTAACACTTTGTTTGTAGACAGCATGGTATGCATTTCTCAGCAAGACGTAAGGGAAACAAGACTCCAAGAGATCCATTGTCAGGAAGGGAGACTCCTGCACAATCTGAAAAAGACCAGAAACACCAGGTTTTGCAGAACACCTTCTACTGCCTGCTACTGATAATCTGTTTCATGTAGATCCTTCACACCACCACTCACGTATTTCACAGTGAAAATAAATTGCACCAAGTTTATAGTAGTGTTTCTCCCTATGTTTAAACTCACTGCTTCTCAAAGCAAGTATTTTGCTTTCCTATATACATAGTCATCTTCCAAAAGATACTGAATACTGAGAGGAAATCCTCTAAGCAGAGAAGATTTTCTCCTACACACTCTGAACACTGCTTCTTAAACATATAGCATGTACTAAGTGAACAATGAAAATTATCTGAACAATGTGATACAATGTTCTAAGCAATAAAGGATGATGGCAATAATATATGCATGTTGGGGGAATGAAGGAAAAATACTGACATTACAATGCCAGGAAGAACAACATAAAAATTATTTCTACTGGTTTGTGAGCTACAAATAAAACACACAGATGCTCACCATGTCTAGTAGTAGGTAAACAGATTCTCGGTTTCTTGTAGTAGTTTTGTCTGTCTCCTGGCCAATCTTCAGTAGACTGGATGATGCAAGCTACATAAAATGAGTATTTCAAAGCAATAAATAAAACAAAGTATTGATGAACTTCTGCTATTTTGTTACACAAAGCCAATGGACTCTGCATTGTACTAATAATGACAGGAAAGCAAATAATCCTGAGCACATGAACCATCACTGGGCTTTAGTCTCAATGTGCCATATTGGCTTATTCCTAGTAGTGTTTAATAAATGACACGTGCTGTTTTAATATAAAAAGCTAATTACTTTATCACAGAGAACTTTTTGTTGTAATCATTGGTTGACAATTATGAAGTCTCCTGAAATCAATGACAGAACTCCCAGGGGATCAAGATCTCACCTCTGTCCTTCCCAATATACATTTCAATTTACTGCATTTTTGTAAGTTTTACACTGATTAAAATATTTGTTTGAAATTTTACCCATTTTGCAACAGAAGAAGGTTTGAAGAAATGTCATCTTAACTGTCAATTAGTAATATTTTACCAATATGCCTTCAGTATATGCTCATTTCTTGGTTACCAAACTGAGCCTGGATAAAAAATATTCACAGTAGCTGTAGTTATAGTTAGCATCTGTATCTCAGCCAGTGGGATAGCCAGTTGTGTAAACCAGTGGTATGACTTAATATGGAGTAGAGACTGGACACGGTTGAGTCTTGTTAAGTCTCTAAAAAAGGGGGAAATGATGTCTGTTGATTTCTGTCTTCTTTCATGTATTCTCTGTATTCTTTACACATATATTTGGGGCTCTGTAGCCTAATATTGTATTCTAGCTAGTTTTCCCAGTACTTTTCCATGCCCTTTCCCCAAGCAGAAGACAAAACATATTCCAGAGCTCCAAGCCCTGGGGGATAAAAGGCCCTTTCGCTATCCTGGTTCTTCCTGGCTACCAAGGTTGAGAACAACTCTTCAAGATACATTTTCATAAACAAAGGACAGCTAGTACCAATGGGACGGCTCCAGAGAAGGGGCTTGACCTGGGGGGGGAATTGCATCACCACTTGTCCTCCTAACTGATGCTTTTTGTCAATTATACCAATTTGCTAAACTTATAAAAACTGTATTCATCCCATGTGGGTGGTTTTTTTTGTGGACATTCTTCTACAACTGCCTCTGAAGCTCCAATAAAGATACACTTTTATATTACCTCCCGTTATAATATTACCTCAAAAGTGTGTGTTGTTTCATTTCTAGGCTGAAAAAGGCATTGCCATAAGCAACCCTATTATCTTAGTTTTAGAAGATATCCTAGAAATTTCTAACATAGAAGTTAGGTATACATTAGGTATTTCCAAGCTCAGGATCACAGAATACAGTAAAATACTTGATTTGTAGATGCCTTGATAGGCCATATTCTCATGCCTTACAGAATTTGAAAACAACCCCTTCCAACTTTCAGATGTACAATTCTCATTTCAGCCCTCACACCAAGCAATGGCAACATGCCTAAAGCATGTTTACCAGTAAGGATTTTAAATTAAAATATTAACTTTAAAAATCTAACTCAACATTCTCATTGAAAAAGCTGTCATGAATCAGTTTTTAATATGCAGTCAATATGTATACTTCAAATATTTAATCCAAAAGATACATAGTACATATTCATCAGCATTAAATAACCTCGTAAGTTTTTTTCATATTTAATTGACTTGGAGAGGAAAGCAGATCATCTCCAGCAGCAATTTTCCTCTCAAGAGAAATGTTTTTCTTTCAGACTAACAGTAAGTGTTAAAAAAGAAAGATTAACAAAATATCTGAACCATCAAGTCATAGTCTGTGCAGTAAAAGCAGTGGTCTGAAAGCAGTCCATAAACACTGAAAGAATGCAAACCTCATACCAAAAGCATTTTTATCACATGAAACTATACTGGTTTTCTTCACTTGTCAAATGTATGCAACTTGATACAATCATTTCTCTTTCATGTTTTACATCCAGAAGTTGCATTAGACAAGGTCAATGGCCATAGGGTTTTTTTCTGTTTTACAAAATGCAATGAATTTCCACAAGTGAAAGATTCTTTTAAGGGAAAAAAAAAAAAAAAAAAAAAAAGAAAAATTGTTTCTGTGAACTTCTAGTTACAGTAAGCTACCTAAAATAAGGAGGGGCTTTTTCTCCACAAATTTTAATGCCAAACAGAAAATCAAACCCCACTCAAAATCAATAGTAATTTTTAAAAATTAAAGTGATCCTGCTGTTTTAGTCTTTAGTTTCCTTC
This sequence comes from Pseudopodoces humilis, assembly GCF_049639895.1. Classification (NCBI taxonomy): domain Eukaryota; kingdom Metazoa; phylum Chordata; class Aves; order Passeriformes; family Paridae; genus Pseudopodoces; species Pseudopodoces humilis. Next base: position 32,955,405 of record NC_142207.1, on the reverse strand, counting down.
AAGTACCAGCTAATTAAAAGCCAGGTTTTTTTATTAAGAAATAAAATTTTTTAAAAATTTTATTTCTACTCAAGCAGCACACCAAAATGTATTTAAAACACGTCACCATGACCTAAAAACTTTTGATTTTTTTCCTAAGCATCACTAAAGATTTCAGTAGCTTTCATCTTCAATCTGCTCTGAGGGATAAAAAATTTCCTTTTCCCAACTACCCCTGTAACACATGCTGCTGCTACCTGGCTGTTCATTTTTAAGAAGGGCTGGCATGTCAAAAGGTACAACACAAAAGCCACTCTGTAGTTTATCTTACTATTTCAAAGAAGGTAACTAGCTAAAGTATCCACCACATCATGGGAAGAAGTCAGCTAGACAGAATTTTGATTTTATATGCATTTCTCATTTTTTTTTCTCAGTTATGGGCCACACAATGTGAGAAATGGTGTGTGCTGAAATACTAAAGATTGTACTGAAAAAAATTATGACACTTGCACTGATTTGCTCCTCCAATTTTCCAACATCACACACAAGTGTCTATAAAGAACTACTGCAAAATTTAATCTATGTATAGACTTGTATAAAGAAGCATATAGAAAATACTCTTCTCTCTTGTGCATCTAAAGCAGATTTCTGTGAAATCAATTGCATTGCATCCCAAATCAACAATACATTTCAACAAGTAGGAATAAAGTTATACATACAGCCAAAAATTCTTTAAGACGGTCTTCAATGCTTCCCTTGTGGATGGTGAATAAAGCTGCAGCAATCTGATTGATAGCTTTTGCCAAGCAATGAATGTTGTTGCAATGCCCTAAACAAAAACATACTCAAATCATCTCAGCACCAAGTTGGAAAAGACAGTATTCTTTGGAAAATATCACCAGAGACTAAAGAAGACTTGTGAGAATGAAATGTCCTCTTCCACAGTCAACTTGCTAACAGGAAAGTCACTGGAAGTACAGATCTGCCTTCCAATTCCTAATGGTCACAACAACCTGAGAAACAACCTGGGGCTTTTAGAAATAAGCAATATATTGGAAGCTTATTTGGTTTCTGCAAAACTTAAGAGCGTTAACACTTGACTAGGCCAAAAGTACATGATCTTCTCAAGCTAACTGACCATTTCTCCCCCCCTCTGTGTAAATGAACGTCTCATGCCCAGACAGTATTCCTCAAAGAGATCTACAGGTACTCAAGAACAAAGGTGTTCCATTGCTGATTTTCATCCATAACGTCTTGCCTAACATTCACCCAGGCTTCAGAGCCCTGGAAAGTGGTTAAATGACACCAGTTTTCATAGAGAGCAGAAGAATTGCCCCTCAGTAAACCTGGTATTTCTTCCAGGCAAATTAAGTCAAATACACCACTTCACAACAAAATAAATATACACTTAGGCAAGTACCTTAGGCAAGTGTGAGCACATGAAAAGGAGGTGGTCTTTGAAGGAGTTAACAAGTATTCAAGCATGCAAGCATGCTGATTCTTAACTTATTTTTGACCATTGTTGAGCAATGAGCTCATCTTTTCATTCAGTCATTTACCATAAGTCCAAGTTCATGCTTGAATAGTGAGGTCAGCTGGACATGAGAAAAATCCATTTTTTCTCCATGCATATCACTGTTGTAACTTAAAATTACTTTTAGCTGTCATTTTATTTCCCAGTTTACTCAGTATCATACCTCTCTGCAGCTCTTCACTCCTCTAATACCCTCAACAACTTCACATGATATATAAACGTTCTCACCTCACTCTTCAGCCCCCCCATCTGTGAATGTGCAGACTAGTAGGTCCCAATGAAGATCCCCGTGGATCTCCATCAGCAGGGCCCCCCAGATTTGATACTCCAGCTTTTTCTCCTATTTTTATGTGAACATCAGTCAAGAAAATCTGTTCTGCTTAATTCTGATTCAAATATGTATTTGTCTTTGAAGAGGCTCGTTTTATTCAAGAGACTTCATTTTTATGTCTCTGGCTGTACAAAAAGCATCAACAAGGGAATTCAGGAAAAGAACTGTTGTCTTCCAACTCACAACAGGTTTTAAGTATTTAGGAAAGAACTAGGGCTCTTACAGACTAGTATTCTATTCTACCCTCTAGTTGAGAAATTAGACCTCTAGCTTGGTATTTGACTAGATTCTGTACTGGAAACAAAAGTAAAGGTCTGTCAGACTTTGAGCCTTTATCTGGAACTAGTGGAAGAAACAGACTTGATCCTGAAGCAGAGGGAATACAGACAATGCTACAGCTGTCCAAGCACTGTCTGTATTTGGGAGACATGTCTTGCCAGATTAGAAAGCTGAAACTACTTCAAATCTGTGACTCGTTGATGGATTAATTCAGGATTTGTCCAGGGAATTTACTTCATAAAGCAGAATTTATTAAGTTCACATTCTGGAAATACCATTTTTATTAAGTGTTTCAAGCCAGATGTTCTACAATAAGGGTAGAACACAAGAAAAAGTAGTATTATGCAAGGAAAGCAGGAATGACAAAGTCTATTCTGTTTGTTCAGTTATTTCTGTAGAGTGAACATATTTTATGTATAACTTTTGCTAGATTTTCCTCTCAATAAAAGAGCCCACTCAGTAAAAAAATTATGTAATACACAGACCACGTCTCACAGAACCAGTAGCAACTCCTAATATGGGCTTGAGTGCAAGATGTAACTTCTCTCCAGTCACAGTTTCATGTCATCTATTACCTGTACTTTAAGAGCTCACTTTGAAACAAGGCTTTGCTGACTTCATCTTAAGAGTTATTTAATGTAAATGAAACCACATAAACTGGAATATTTATGCTACATTATATAAAACAGGCAGAAGATTATCTGCTTATCTTCAACAGAAGAATTATCTGTTGTTTCAGCCCGCTAAAAACATGATGACTAACAGGGTCTTGGGAAGAGAGGAAGCTGAGGAAGGCAAACTCGCCTGAGCTTTAACCTGCTGGAGAACCTCAGAACCTCTAGCTAGCCTGACATATTCTTAGCAATTAATTTGCAGAGGGATAAATGTGAAAATATAATCACCAGTAAAACGTTTAGTACTGCCCCCCTGGCAAACCATACAGCTTTTGAGACTCTAGAGTTGGTAAGATCCCTTGAAGGAGAAACAGGTAGCAGCAGGAAGTGCTTCCAGAGGATTTCTTTTACAAAACTGTAACTAGGTAATTTTTAAGAGATGTGATCTAACATACACATAAACAAGTTCATTTGGACTGAGTGGAGACAGTCAACTTGATTGTCCTCAAACAAGGAAGTTTCTACCTGTGCACCGCACCAATCACATTAGATATTCCCTGCTCTCACCTATATTCCAAGATTTTTACTCAAGTACCATGGCTTGGAAAAAGCTTGCAAAGAGCAACAGAAATACTACAAGAGCACAAATAACAGGAAACAGCTTTGCAGGTTACAGATTGTTCTCCCTATTCATCAGAAAAAGCTTTTAACTTGAAAATTCTTAAATTTTCAAATCAATATTCAAGTTCTACTCATATATCAGATTTGTCTAACGTTTTCCACAACTGGAGAAGTCTACACTATCTGTTTTAAAATTAAACTCAACAGATCCCTAATAATTCAAAACTGAAGAAAAGGCTGATTAATCCCATATAAAATAGAAATTCCGGGTCTCTATAAAATGTGATTTGCATATTACACGCTTTCAACATTTTTGGTATTTTCCTGGTAATTTAAGTATTCAGAAGCCAGTTTACACTTTCTTTGTGAGTTACAATTTTGAGCAAATTAAAATAATGCAAATTTAAAAACCAATTAGAGAACTGGAGAAAACATGCATCCCAGTGAATGGAAGCAGTAGAAACATGATCTTTTACATGAGTCATATTATACATTACAAAGGAAATAGCTTGGACAGCCAAAAGGTGACTTTTGTATGTGTTGGAACAGTACTGTCTGTCTTTTTTCAACTTAAAAAGAGAAAGAAAAATGTGGAATACCTGCAAAGAATTTTGTTGAGGCAAAGATTATTTAAATAAGAAAGTTGAACGATTGTGCAGGAAATAATTCTGTTCACCACTTACACCTTCAAGATTCTGTTTTCAAACCTTTATGCTTGGCAATATGAACAGCAGATTAAATACAGAAAGGACACCTTGTATGACTGGCCCAAGGCCAATGTAAAGATTAATAAAATATTAATACTTATTAGAATATATTATATTAGATAGTGTCACGCTAATTAATGTAGAATGTGTGCTCCAACAACTCCACATTGGGACAAGATTGCCCCCCACAGTGTCTGAACTGTTTTGAAAATTTCAAGTACCAAACTAATTTTTCATAGAAAGTTATCTCAGACAAGTGTTAAGTAAATGTTTTTTAAAGTACTTTCAGAAGAACTTGCATGAATTAAGGCTAACTGATTTTTAAATCTGTTCTATAAAATATAATTAAATATTAAAGGTGAATGTATTCAAGACACTACCAGAACTATTGTGAAGACAGCGTTCCCAGCAAATATTGAGCTGACTCTACATTACCTTCGATGGCAGGGCTGTACTGAGACATCACATTACTAGCCAAAGTAGGCAAGGAGACAGCCACGAAGACCATTAGAAGGCAAGCAATTTTATACTCTTCTTCTGGACTAATGTTTTCTAAAAACAAAAATAAAATTCTTTAATTAAAGAAGTAATCTTGAAATGCTTCCTTTCAGCTGCAGGTAGATTAGAATGTAAAATGTTTGAAAAAATTGAAATGTAAAGCAAAATCCTACAAAGTCAATATCTGTATTGTGAAAAGAGGAATATTAATGTCAGTCTTGCCAAAAGAAACAGTAGAGCTGCAAAATATCCAGTCTGTTATCTAGGAGAACAAAAAGAAGCCCCTGCCATGCTATTACTTCTAACAATTTAGTTACCAAGTCTTTAATATGAAGAGCAGAATAGTAATCTTTTTTTTCATGCTGGTATAAGTCCACTTATTGCTCTAAGGTAAGAAGAGCTTCTCTTGCACTCTCCCTTTGGCAAATGAGCAGAAGGTGATGGTGAACTGCGCACTCATGTCAATTCACACTAAAACCTTGTGCTTACAAAAGTAGCAGCAGCATCACACATTAGCCTAACATTAGTTAAAAAAAAAGTCAACAATTAGTGACATATAGGATTTATCTCTATGAAAACTGAATAAAAGCAAAATATTTCAAACTCCAAAGATAACAATCAAAATACAAGATCATAAACCTTTATGAGAATATACAGAAATTCACTTTGTTGACCTAGCTTAAACATTTCATAGCTGTACCACAATGAAAATAATCTATTTAAAATAGCATTTTAGATACCAGATACCTAACAAAAATATACTTCTGTATATTATACGTATAATGTAGATAGAACAAATACACTTTGGGTTGCTTTTTTTCTAAGTACACAATAAATTGTACTTGGGACCTAAATTCAAATATTGAAATACCCCTCCGTATTTTCCCCTTTCAAAATAACTATTATTGAAGTAAGAAAAAACAACTTAGGTAGCATTTAAAATATTAATTGTCTTATTCTAACATTAACTATCCACAACATACAGGGGGGAAAAAAGTAATGAACTGCTCAGTAAGGAAGAAAGGAAAAAAAAGCTGAACACTATAAAAACACTTAGGAGTCTTAATTCATGTATTTGAACATGCCAGAGTAAACAAAACTGAGAAGCTTAGACAACAGTGCCTTAAAGCAAAGAAGAGGAAGCATGATACTTGTTAATTCTCTAACATGTTTGTTTTACTGTTTTCCCTTGTAAACTTCAAGTTAACATTTGCAGGACACACTGGCAACAAAATATTGTGGAATTCATGAGCTGCATTCAGCTCCTAAAGCTGAGGTGACAGATTTGTTACACATCTGTGCAACAGAACTGATAAAGTTGTTCACAAGACACTCTTATTGTCATTGTTCTTAAATTACAGCAGTGTTCACCAATAAATTCCTTCTACATCTACCTGTTATCCTTTTCTAAACATCCCTTCACACATATTTGAAAAGATTCTCAAGCTAACACCAACAGCAGGCACAAGTAATTCATCCTCTTATGCTATTTATGAAGTTTACTGAAGGAATACAAAAGAGTCAAGATAAACAAGTTTCCTCCCAGCACTTTAAACACTTCTTTTCTCCTTTTAACATTTATATTTTTGAAGCTGGAACTTCTTACCTGATTTTTGGGAAGACAGTGCTACGACCAAGGCAGGATCAATCTCACAAGGCAATCCAGCAGCTGATGACAGTTCATATACATTCATTGCCACCTGAGAACCAGAAGACAATACTGCTTTCATGTAAAGATGATGAAGCACAGTTTTTGCTATTTAAAATGAGTGTGAGGCACTAAGGAATTTCAGAGATTTGGCAAATATTAGAAGAGACTGTAGATTTTGTTTGTTTCTAACCTACGCTGAGCAGCTGTGTCTGTACTTGGTGCACCAGATGGTAACTCTGTTGTGTCAAGCAAAAACAAAACTCATATACTTTCCCACATTACCTCTGATGCCTTAAGTTTTAGCTTTCACATTTATCCCTAGGTGTACAGTTTGTAGCTTCATATTAAGTGTTTAGTGACTTTCTTCACAGGGTAGGTAGACAAAAAAAATCCTTTTCTAGCTTGGACAATTTCAGGTTTCAGGCTCAAAAGCATAAACAATGATGGACTGAAGAGAGAAAACACAAAGGATGGGACTTCATAACATGAAGCTGTGATTGGACAATTAACCCTGATATGCAGATGGACCAGAACTTATAAAAATGTAAGACCTCATGAGCAGTCATCCATTTTGTGACCATTTTTAGGTCAATCTTGGGTGTAGCCCTGGCCAGGCTCTTGTACTGCCCAAGGTGTATCCTTTAAGGCCTTTCAATAAATACCTACTTCATTCTTAACTCTGTCTGGCCTCTCTTCTAGGTCAGCCTTCTCAAGGAATCACCTCCACAGGAACACCCTGACTTCCAATTAGCTGTTTCTGCATCTTCCTTTAATGTTCAAAAGAAACTGACATATTTTCTCTTACCAGATCTAAAGTATCAGCTAACATCTAGAGATACAGCATTTTTAAACAAAAGCCAACAGTCATAATCTGGTGAAATAGAGTAACAGAGAAATCTTACAAGATGCAAGTGTTATACAGATTCGGTGTTCACTGACTCCAGGCACCAAAAATTAGAGTCTAAGTGGCCACAGCACTTGGAGGAACAAAGAACATTTTGAAATGTATTTCATTTCCCAGTCCATCCCAGGATGTCTCTTTTGTTACCATTAACAAACATTCAACACTGTTGTTTTCTCTTTCCATTTGCTATATCAATTAAGTTTCTGAAACCATAGTTCAGATGACTCTCTGCAAAAGCTGGTCTACACCAAATACAAATGAATACAGAAACCACTAGCAATGTCTTACTGCCATTAGTATTTGGGAAGTTTTACACTGTTCCCATAAATTTTTCATGTATAGTTGAGCAGCTCCATGTAGTGAATATTGTTCAGACCATCCTTGTGTGCTCCAGCCTGGCTACCTGATGGAAAGCTTTGGTATGAAAAGCATACAATGCTGTTTTGCACAGTCCTACATGAAAGGAATTACAGAACATATGGACAGGGCATGGCTCACAGCCAACAGGCTCAAAAGAATCACAGAATCCCAGAATGGTTAGCATTAGAAGGGACCTTAAAGCCCTGCCACAGGCAGGGACACCTTCCACTATCCCAGGTTGCTCCAAGCCCTGTTCAACCTCGCCTTGGACACTTCAGGGATGGGGCAGGTGCAGCTTCTCTGAGCAACCTGTGCCAGGGCCTCCCCACCCTCACAGTCAAGATTTTTTTTTCCCCAATATCTAATCTTAACCCACTCTCTGTCATCTTAAAGCCGTTCCCCCTTGTCCTGTCACTACATGCACAATGGAACAAATGTAAGCCTGCTTCTAAAAGCCTGTACACACAACTCAAGAATTTAATATTAAAAATATCCAAGTAAAAGGAGAAGAGATCCCTCTGATTTTGACAGTCACCCCAAATCATAAGTTTTGGGAATAGTAAAATAAAAATAACATTTCATAACAACTATAAATTTCATCAAAAGCTTTAAAACTATTTATACTTTGCTTGGTAAATTCAGTTACAGCCTTTATCCCACCTTACTTTTCAGCACTTCTTTGATACCAGAGGGTGTAAGCTTTCTGAAAAGATCAAGCAAAGTAAGCAGTGAACTTCCAATCTCATCTCTTCTGGATGCTGATTCCTCAAGTTCAATAATGTACTGAACATGATATTCTGGTGATCAATGACTTTCTCTGCAGCTACAGGTCTGAATTTTAGAAAGGCTTTTCTTGAGAAGTGCAAAAGCAGTGTCATTTTGATACAATTTTTTATCATGAGCTTCTACATTTGAATTACATATCATTTCCACAGAATTCCTTTGTTGTGATATGAATTTCAGTGTTTTCTGGGACATCACACATCCATGGCTGGTTTATTAGCATTGCAGCTTTCAAAGAGCATGTGATTATATTTTGGAATGAAATAGCATATATGTAAAATTTCACTAATTTTAACTGAAAATGAGCCAGAATATAACTGCTATACAGTGTCTTCTGAAATCATGAAGCTCACAATGATGGACTCTGAACTTTTAAAAGGAGGAGGATGTTAATGTTATTTAATGAAGTTTCATACACAGAGAACTTAGTTACTTTCCTCAAGAATTAACAGCAAAATGTGAACTTCAAGTTCAGGGATAACAACATATTCTGGCCCTTAAAAACCATGCTTAGCTCAAGAGCAGATTTCTAAAAGTTGTTTCTGGGAAAGTTCAAGAGATGTACATTGTACATCCCAGTGCACATTCTCTGCAAATCAAACTGCTGCAATACCATTAAGCAGCTGAAATCCTTCAGACTCCAAGATGCAATAAAAAATTAAAAACCCTGCTAGACTTCAGCTACTGTGCATACGTGTCCAGAAGCCATGTGATGTGTCAACACTCCCATTCAGAATAAAGGTACCTTATTTAAGCTGCTAACTTTTTTTTTTCAAGCATTTCATCCAGTGGGTTCACAAAAAAAATTCAATTTAAAGTCAAAATCAGATTTGTCTCTATTACATGCACTACATACACATGTACTCTGTACATGCATTACATACACAGAGTCCTTGAAATATTTTGTTTTACCAGCTGTACTGCTCACAGTGTGAAGCAGCTCAGCACTCTTCCCCTTGTCATGTTTTTACACTTGATAAATTTTGTTCTTAAGTCAACGAAAGTTGTCAAATGTGATCATCTGCAGATAGAGACTTGTGCTTATCCTATCAGTTGGTTGTGATTTTTTTCCCCAGAATATTAGGAGGCTGCAGATCCACCATTACTAATCTCTTAGGGGAAATTAAAACAAGAAAAAAAAGGGTGTTCTTTGTGTCTGGATGTTCAACACTAAACATGAAAGTCTTGTTGCTTACATATTTTCAGTAAACTCCAAAATGACTATATCACTCTTTCAGCCAAACATTACCTTCATGTCAGTCTCTCTTGGAATGTGATCTTTGAAGTCCTCAATGGAACTTACAAGGAAAGGAATGTGGTAGGATAAGACCTAAGAGACACAAATACATACAAAATGAGAAAAACTACTTCCCATGTTAACTATCAGTTAGACACTACCATTATTTTACTGGGTTTATTTCCTTTTTTAATGGGTTTTTATTTTATGCATTTTTGTTTGTAGATTTAAGACGTTAAAGCCTAATAAATGTTTGCAATAAAGAAATGAAATAAAAACCTTTAAAATGAGTAAACACAGAAAACATTATCTAAACTAATTTGATGTTTTAATGTAACAGATCTGCGAACAATACTCAAAAAATAGAATCCCTCACCCCAAGTTGCAATTTGAAGTTCAGTTACACCTGAGTATTGCCATTTTACCCACATGTTGTCAAACTTTTAAGAAGTAGCATTCCTGAACAGTTAAGCTTCAAATATCCTATCATTCCATTAAGTAAAATACACTGAAAGTGATTCAGAACATATTCAGTTCTTTCTTACATCTCTAAGTGCTTCCTGTGCCAACGACCGAAAAGACAAGATAACACCAATAATTGTCATTCTCTTCAAAACACTGTCAACAGCTGAAAAAAGAACAATGAACAAAGGGTTGATGCTTACAAGCTCAATTCTTCAAATAAGAGAAACTAAATATTTAACAAAATATTGAAAACAACAAGGTACTGAAACAAAGCCATTCCTTCAAAGAGCCAAAATAAACAGCGCTAAAGCAGGTTTTTATAGCTGAATCCACAATGGATTTTTAGTAGAAGACTATCACATTTACCACTTCCTGGAATAAAACCTAGTACACACAGCTGACAGTACTGGATGCTAGCACTGATTCTGTCCTTTCTTGAGGACATAAATGTCTCTTTATTGTAATTATTTCTTGTTTCACATTCCAGAGCTATGTATCAGGCATTCATATTACTGCTCCTACAGCTATGTATTATCATCCCTGAAATGACACTCAAAACCCATCACTAATATAGTGCCTGTGCACTAAACACTGAAATCTCACTTTATACATGAGAAGACTGGAAAAGTTTGAAATGATCCACCAGTTTATATGAGCTCATGTATATTTTGCTGCTTATGGGCATTCAATATAGAGAAATTAATTTTTCTCATTTTCTTTACAAAGACAAATATAAAAAATAACTCTGTATCTTTAGCAGGATGTTGTTAGATACCCACATGATAATCTTTTAAAGAGCGCTGCCATCTGGTCTGGTTTGTCAAAGCTGGTCCTCATTTGTGTTAGAACTTCAACGTTCTCCACCACAAGTTTCTGAAAAGAAGCAAGGATTCATGTCACTTATAGATTTCATCATGTTAACTGGAAAACTGGCTGATTTAGGACATTTCAATTTGGCAGAAAAGCACCTAACCCCACAGAATACAGATGTATCCACTGTGTTCTTAATGGGACTACAATATCATTATCATCAGTCACTACTATACACCAAAGCAAGCTCTGAATCAAAAAGCAGAGGATCAGATACCCCTTAGAACATGATTTTTGTACTGAGCAATGTGTACCACATCTTAAAGCAAAGGAACATAACTGTAAAAATCAGACAATAGGTCCTTGTGCCACTCAGCTTTTTAGAAGAAAAGTATACATATCACAATGTAAATGTAACTTCACAAAGTAATCAATTCTTTGGATTGCTGCTCTAATTATGCTAAAATTTAATGTTGGTAAAACTGAAAAATGCAATCAAGAGTGGAAGTCAAATTGTTAAACCTTGGTGCAGTTTACTTGAAATTTTCTCCCACTATAATATGAAAAAGCAAAGACATACCTCCATGTCCCAACACCTTAGCCTGAAACAGTTAAACTCAAGTGCAGTAGTTTTCATTTCAGTTTGGCCAAAAGAAAAGAAAATGTGTCTGTTTCTAATTTTTAACAGTTCTCATATATGCAGCTTGTTAGAGTACATGTAATAACTTTCCTGAAATCATTCTCCAAATATTTTTCAGATTAAAATTTAAATTATAGAGATTGCATAATCACATCTCTAAAATGTCAGATCCAAATTTCCTGCTAGCTGAGGAACTCAGGCTGAGCCCAAGCTGTATTTTTAAACTCTCTTCAAGCAAAAAAATAGGTACTTTATTCTTATAAAAATATTTTTGTGATCTCAATGCTAAGTACCCCATTTCAGAAAGTGAAAAGTGATTCTCCCTCTTTATGTAGAGGACAACCAACAGCTAAGAAAATGTAGATCTCTTGTGTTCTTCTGAATATTGAAGTGTTTTTCCTTCTGTTTAAAAAATACTTCAACTAATGTTTTGTATACTAAATGAAATCATCTTAAAAAAGAACTGAAGGAAAGAAGGAGAAACAAAGATATTCTGAATTGGGGATGGTCTTCCAAAGTGACTATTAATAGTTTTATTTTTCAAGTAGGTGCATTCCCATCCATCTTAATTTCCAGAGGAGGCAGCAGGAAAAATCAATATTCAAGCATGTAGGCCACTACAAGTTTGGAACACAATTACATATATTTCATAAAATCTAAGAGGCATACCTGCAGGAATGCTAAGAATCCACAAAGATCTAACCTTTGACAGCTTTGCTAGCTACTTTAATAGTTTCATTTTACTTCACTTCAACCCACACTGAGAACAGGGCAAACACAGCATCTGGCAAGCAGGCAGATTAAATTTTAGAGTAAATATTCCTGTGACCACAGGAGGAGAAAAAAAACAACACAATCTATAATGCTTCTATGAAATAAATGGTGGCCTGTATTTATTCCCACTTCGTGGTAAGTAGCCTGTGCAAAGCAAATCTATCCAAAAAACTGCACTGTGTCATGATCATGCTATTCCCATAAGCTCCAGCCTATCCATAATCCACCCACTCTCCCTACTTTCTTATTTTCACTGAAAACCAAGGAAAGAAAGAAGCTATACAAAATGCAGCAAATTAACCAAGAATCTTAAAGGTCCCTTCCCTTCTGATGCCTAAGCTTTCTATGTATTTTTCATACATCTGTAGCTTTGTGAATTGCTAATGCATGGCTGTAGATCCAGTACTTTTCCTACCTTTTTCCCCTAGATTTTAGAACAATAAACCAACCATGTAATATATTCCTGAAAATACTGTTTAGTCAGGAAAAGGGCCCACAAGCACATTTTTGGTTTTCCAACCAAGATCTGGAAAGTCATAACAAGAAGTGGGGAAAAGAAGCCCTTGGATCAACTCCAAGGGGCTGACCCAGAGGTGGGTTACTGGGGCAACCGAATCTCCTACTGGATATACCTGATAGACAGCCTAATTAATTAACCTTATAAATTTGTAGAAATCCACTAGGACATCAGGACACTTCCAACAAAGGTCTGCTTTTTACTTTGCTATTTTAACACTGTTGCAAGGGTCTTTTTAGTTTAGAGGCAACACTTCCAACCCAAACCGTTCAGTTACTATGAGTAGAGAGCACAGCTGCATGGAATGACAAACTTCTACGCTGAAAGCCAAAGCAAGATTGGTTTGTGTTGAAATCAAGATGGGCAATTTTAAATTATATGATGTATCAGAACTTGGCATTTCACTTTAAATCCCTCAAATCTCTCCAGAGTGCAAGACTGAAGGCAGTAGCCCATGCATTGCTACTCAATCAAGTTTTCAGCTTCACAAAAAATAACCAGCATATTAATTTAAGATTTAAAAGGAGTAGCCTGGAATGCAGTTGAAATAGTGGCTTAAGTGAGGCAATCTTTCCCTTCTTGCCCCAGTCTTAAACTTCAGATATAAAACCAACACCTGGTCCCACTTTGCAGGTTCAGCAAAGTGGAATTTTTACAAATTTTTACAGCAAGCATTTTGAACCCTACTTGTAATAAATTCCCCATTGTCTCCTATTGTTGCTTTCTTCCCCCAAACACAGATGCTCCTCAGGGCTTCCTTGCTAAGCCAACTATCTCAGCCAAAGAGATGACCATTTTATTACTTTGTTTTTTCCTCCAAAAATGTGGTCATGCACATGTGGATCTACATCATGCTCTGCTTACCCTCAGCAGTATCAGAATACAGCATATTTCAGACACAATTTAAAGTTGCTTTTTAAAAAATACACACCTACAACATAAATTGTGCTGATTTTGAGGAAATATGATGACTCCTCAGGTAAGTGTACTAATAGTACAGCAACAAACACTTGTCAAAGGCCTTTGTGCCTCACTTGAAACGTGACAGATGTCACATTGTGCACAGCGAGAAGATAAACCACAGCATTCTCACCTGGAAAGCCTCATGCTCTAACTCAAAAATTGGAATGGGCATAAGGAAACAATTACCCTGGCAGGCTGGGCACTCAGGTCAGGGTTGCTGCATGCTTTTAGACCATCCTGGAAAGCACAAGCAGCCCCTCTTCTTAAGCAATGACAGTGAATAAAAGCCTTCAAACCTTTTTATCATACATCTCAGCCTTTCAGCAGGAGTGTAATTAAGGTGTTTACAAAGAAAACAAGATCCTTGAAAGTGTAATGCAGCATACATTGGAACTACATACTTCTAAAGGTCTGGTATGCTAATAATAAATTGTTATTAAAGAAAGAAAGGAACTTCCTTATATCTCTTAGATCTCATGTACTTTTTCAAAAATATAGTATGCATGAATAGTTACAAAAAATTTCTTTGTTTAATCAGTGATTAAATAAACTGAAAATTATGAGATATAATAACTAGGAATTACATTTGGAAATGACACTAAAAAAACAAGTAATATAAAAAAAATTAGGCCAATTAGTGGCATTTTAATAGTATGACTATCCAAATAAAGTAATACGATATTATAAGATTTATTAAAACTTCTTTCCAGATGGAGTTACCACCTGGCTCACCTGTCACTGCTGTTTTGAATATATATGAAATTAACTTCCTTGACATACCCCCATTTCCAATTTTTTTTTCACTGCATCAACTTTATTAATTGTTTGTAGTGCAGTAGATGTGAGATTTACTTATCAGAACACAGACATTTATAATAAAAGGTTACTGTTGAGCCAGAGGGAAAGACATGAGGAAAACTAACAAAGAAAAAAGGACCTGAGGTCTTTCATCCATGTAAACTAAACAATAGATGCATACAGACATTGTTAAGAAATAAGTCCTTATAGATTACTGAAGTAGATTTGAGATATTCCTGCATCATTTGGAAAGTCAACAGTCTTGGGGAAGGGCTTCACTAACACCTGGAGATCTTCAAAAACCTTTCTCTTCCCACTGATGATAAAAGAGAGTTGATTTCTAACTTAGGGTATCTAACACAGAAATGAACAGTCAGCATGAAGTCCTGCACAATCAACTGTTGAAGAATGTGGGTTACACACATACTACCTGTGCAAACTTACTACGAAAGAGTAAAATTCACAGCGTTATTGGTTTGTTTGATGCAGTCATTTTAAAAAGATGTCATACAGAAACACAGGTATTTAATATCCTGAAGGAAGCTTAAACAGAAAACTACTGCCTTGCCACCCACCAGTTTCCAAGGTTACCTTAAGCTCAGCAACCTGTGAAGAGATGTGCCACATCAGACTCTCACTTAAGAACTTCATGCCATATGGTCCCAGAAGTTCAGAAAGAGCTCTCATTTCTGAGAAATAAAAGAAACTGTTATACCTCAAATATTCCATCTTCATTTATTTTCAGCCCATCGTGTATCTAGTGAAAAAATATTTTACCTCAACGTATAAAGACAAGAATTTGTATGGTAGTAAACTGAAGCAGTAGTCACCAGCATGTAATATACCCATCTTTTTAGCTTAAATGCAACGCTACACTTTGAGCAAAAATAGGAAAAGTGAGACAAGAGGCAGCATGAATAAAAAGTACTTAAAATACTACTGAAGGCTAATGATTGTTAATTGTTAATTATGAGTTAGCTGTTATTTCAGTGACAGTTGCTCTGAGAGCTGATGTTATTCTAGTTACTCAAGCAATACAATAACTGTCCTTCACAAATATGGAGTAGAAGTATCAAAGTTTACCTGATATATCAGAGTATTCCTCAGCATTAAATGTCAGTTCATTTTCTGTAGGCAAATTCACGAATGCCTTCATAGCTGGGAAATAGGCTATGTGACCATTGCTGACTTGCCGTAGCAAGGTTTCCAAATACCTTATCAGAAAGGGGAAATGTTTTAGGTGAAAAAGCACATGTTCCTTGATATTCTATACAGATAAAACATAGTTGTGTGACAAGGGACAGCAAAGTCCACACACCAAAGCTTTGTTTTCATGGTTCAACTGATGCTTGCATTTTTCTCTGTATCTTGTCCCTATAGAAAGTATAAAAGGTTTGCCAACAGGAAAACTTTTAACTGCTTTTTACAGGTACAGAGAGAAGTAAACGTGATGTTGGAAACTTAGGAAAATTTAAAATAACTCCACTTCTCCAATTACAGATTTTTCATTAAACAACAGCAAGAAAAAGTCTCTAGAAAATTTGTAAGAAGCATTCATATAATACTTACCAATTTGTGTACAGACTGGTAATGGTTGGCTCACCATGACTATCTAAATGCTGGGTTTGCTGAAGCAGAACATTGTTAAACACTCGTGTAATGTCGATCTGTACATAATTTTCTATTGACTGGAGGACTGTCATATAGGCTCTTACACTGGTCAACAGCTCTGAAGGCTTTGCAATCTCTTGTGTTGCTTGATTATACATGGTCATTCCAACAATTGACCTTTTAGGAAAAAAAAAAGGATTGGAAACAAAGTAATTTCTTAGAAAAATTCAACAAAGATGCAGCTATAAAGATGATTTTTTATCCACAAATTTTCAAAGAATCTTAGAATGGCCTGGATTGGAAGAGACCTTAAAGACCAGCTAGTTCAACCCCTCCTGCCATGGGCAGTGACACTTTCCAGTGTCCACTTACCAGGCTGCTCAAGACCTCCATCCATCCTGGCCTCAAACACTTTCAAGCATGGAAAACATCAGTTTTACTTGAATACTTCTCAAATCCACAAGTATAAAACTCTGATCAACGTACACACTACAACAGCACTTTTAAAAACTGTTTTGGATTCCAAGAAAAACTGCATCTGTGGTTCCAGTAAAAATTTCATGAGACTAATACTCACCAAGCTCTTTTGAAATAAAGCTTTTTTTCCCCCATATATATATATGAGCAATCCACACCATTCAAGGCTTATGTAACTACTTCAGCAAATAAATTAATGCTGAAGTCTTTTAAAATGCAGAACTTCTGGGAAATGCAAGAGCAATTATGTACTGAAGTGTTCAAAGCATATAAACACAAAAAAAATACATCTCCCTTTAGCTAACACAGTTGATTTCTATCTTCAATGAAGGAGCCAAGAAATTGCAGGACATACTTTAATTTGTTCAAATTCTCACTATAAATAAAACCAAGCTTCTAATAATAGATGTTCATAGGCTAGCTTTCAAGCTAGAGCAGAATTGTACAAAGGACTGAACGTTCCATTTTAGCATATATGAACATGGACCTTACCCAATATGTCACTAGAACCAGGTACTCAAACAAACTGTATCAGGGGATCCTTAAAAGCAGTCTTAGTAAACAAATGCTTGTTGTAGTGTTTATTTTAAGTTTATAATGGTCTCAGACTTTAAGAGCTAACCTTTTAAGTAATATGTACTTTTCAAAGACAGCAATTTTAAACAAAAGCAATTTAAAAAACCAGCAATTTAAAAAAAAAGAAATTGGTGGATCATGACCTTCATCAAAGGTGAACAAGATGAGTTTTTATGTAGGAGAACATCACATTATTTAATTTTTTGTTGTTGTTTGGATATATGTAAGTAAGTATTTTCAATAGTTTGTTTCTGAGGCAGTCTCTTATTGTAAAATAAATTTAAAATTAATACAATAACAAGATTAAGTGGCATAATAATCAACTCCAATCCAATCACACGTGACACAGAGGAGCTTAAAACAGCAAACAAACCCTAACAGTGAGACACTAACATTGTCTTTTAAGGAACACTGCAAGCCTCTGAAAGAAATGCCACTTGAAGGCCTGTAAAATGATTGTAAATTGAATATCTGTTCTGCTCAGCTAACAAGTTTCATTTCTTTCATGAAGCAAGAAAAAGGAAAGCAGTCTCTAAAAGTAATGTGCCTGTTGCTTCAGCCACAATCCACAAGCCAAGATCCCACAAATTAAAATAAACACAAGTGACCAACACAGGTCTAAGCTCATAAACCTGAAGAGCTGACTTCTTAAATTGTCATTAAGTTATCTTCATTTTTATGAAGATACCTTATCTTACTGGTGGAATGCTCCAGTGACCTATTATTATGTCTTGATGATTAAACTGATTAAGCCTTATACCCTGCTTGAAATCTATAACCAGTAATCTTTGGTATAAAATAGTAGGATAGCTGGCTGGTTTAATATGAAGTCCTCTCCTCAAGAAGTTGCCATTTGCCTATTTCTGTAAAAAATTACAGGAAGACCAGGTAAGAACAGACAGGAATATCCAAAATCAACACTTAATTGAAAAAAAAAAAAAAAGTAACTGCACATATTCTCAGTTGGCTTTGTCAGATCTTGATTTCTGATTTTTTGACTTCCTTTTAGCAAGGCAGTGGACTCAAATACATGAAAATACTGCAGAACTGTGCAAAAGAATGGTGGGAATGCATGTCTTCATACCTGCCTAAAAACGGTCATCACCACCTCCTACAAAATACACAGGACTGGGAATGCAGAATCTAGCTATTAAATAGATTATATGGATTTCAACGTATTTTATTTTAAAACATCAATTGACTATTGTGTATGTCTGCACATGTAACTTAATAATCACTTAGTTGGGATTCTACTCACAGTTTTCACAAGCTTTAAAACCTAGTTTAATGTAGTAAGTACACAGTATTTCCAGCATAAACTAGCAAAGGCTTATCTTGTGTATCAATGCTTCTAAGTCTACAATATTTCTTACTTGGTAAAGCGGATTTCCAGGTGAGATGTCAAATATTCTCTTGGGGTAAACGTGTGTTCCCAAACCACCATGTTTGGTACATAATTGATTGAGAAGCAGAGCTCAGAAAGTGCAGTATGCAGTTTGTCCAGGCTTTAAGAATAGACAAGAAATTAAGAAAAATATTTAATGCAATAGAAGTGCATATTATCATGGAAGGCACATACTGAATGGATAATGCCTCAAAAGCAGGTACAGGTCTAACTCTCATGTTCTGCTTTGAGACACTTTTCTAGCATATTTTAAAAACAGTGTTTTGGCCAAGAAGACATCCTACAACTGTATATTGATCTGCATTGCATACAGTGATGTGAGATTTCTTTTTCTAATATATATATATATATATTATATATATATGTATTTTTTTACCCTCCAAAAAAGAATAGACATTTAAGTGATTTTTCCCTTACTGAACTAAACAATATAAATAATATTTCCTAGCAAGCAGTAATAAAAATCTAGAAATATTGGGGGAACAAATCTTAAACTAACTTCTTTTCCATCAACTCCTCTAATCTTTACAGTTCTCTGCTGTTCAGTTGTTGCAACTGTAGCAAAACCACCTCAGCAGTGCGTGAATTTAGGCACTTCTAATCACACACTGTTCTTTTTTTAGCTTTTTTCCTCTTCATACTTCATACTTTTATCACTCTTCCATCCTGATCTCTGATCTCTCCTTACACCTATCTTACAGCCACTCCTACCCTATCATCTCCTTACACCCCGAACTGTATTTATTAACCTTTCATCTTACCTATTCCAGGTGGGTTTTTTGGTTTTGCTATTTTTTTACTGGTGCTCTCAATTACTTCTACAGCCACTAACAAGGAAACCTCCTACACTTGGTTCAGGCACTGGAACCATAACTCCATATCAGCCTTTCAGCAGCAAGAAATTCCTGTCCAGCCTGTACTTAAGGGTGCTAAAGCAAGGTAGAATTGAAGATGCCACCTACTCCTTGGACTCACATGCCCACGGTTAATATGACTATTCAGGAAGCCTAGCTGCAGTACAGGGACTCTTTCTGCTGAAGGAAAGGAAACAGTCAAGGGGATAAATTTAAGTGACAAAGATTCCTATTACCTATGTAACAAAATTCAATATCTATGCAAGTCACAGTAGCATCATAAGCTCACAAAATGAAAAGCTATCAAACTTACATCCAATTAAATTTATTCAAACAAATTAAGCAAGAAACACTCAATATGTAAAACATATTTTTACTTTGGATTCAAGGTGAAAAGAACAGAAGAAGCAGCTTACTTTGTCACAACCAATCTGTTTTTCCTCATGCTTTCTACTCCTGGTTTCTCCCTTTCAGGTTCTCCTTTCTTTCCAGTCTGTTTTTTTGACTTCTTGTTCACTGCTTGACTGATGGTTTTGGCACAATGTTTTGGCAACAACTAGTAAACAAAAAGAAATAGCCAGTCCAAATTAAAATCCAATTTTTTACCACACTTCATCACATAAATAACACATTCTTCCTTTGACACAATTCTAGTATTAAAAATTCTTGCTCAGATCACCTTAAATTTTATGAAAAGAAAGCTTACCCAAAACACAGAGAAAGAAGTGAACAGAAAATATCCAGAAAGTTGAATGCAGAAAATCTCAGAGAATTAAAACAGACACAACCATACTCACCTGATCACTCAGTGTACATTGTTCTGTGCAAATGTCTGTGATAAGATTTCGAGCTTGCTTAGCCATTTCATCCAAGAACATGTTACACAAGGAAAGACTGCGATCTCCAATATGATGTCGCTGTTAAAAAGGGAGAAAAGGAATCAGGATTTTCAGTTTCTCATCAATCCTACACTACTGCAGAGAACAGTTCACTAATCATGTAACTAGGCTATAGGAAATAATAAATTAATTAGTCCTCAATAATCTTGACTCTAGGCTATTTTGTTCTTTCTGGAAGCAATTTGAACCATGAAATTTTCAAAGTCACCATTAAATATATTTTCTGTAAAAAGAAGTAAAAAAAAACCTTTTAAGAAGGAGGTTTCCACATTTCATTTAGGACCAAATCTACTTTCATGTGCCCAATATTCCAAGGTCTCTGTGAATGTTAATATGTGCCAATACTAAGTCTAGGGGGAAAAGGGCATGCAACTCAAGCTATAGAGAAAGAAGTGTCCTTCAGATCACTGAACAAGTCAAAGATAAAGCCCTGCTGCATTAATTTCTGGAGTCTGTTCCTTTGTCACAGGATCTGCACAAGTGCAGTCTCTGTCTTGCTGAAATGGTCCTTTCACCACTGATGTTTACTTTCTATCAGCCACACTATGACACAGTACACAGCACAGCAAAGAGTATTTTTCCAAAATTATAATAGATACCAAGGCATACTATTTAGATACTGAATTTCAAGTTCTGCTGGCTGTGACAAAATGTGCTTGCTGCAGCTGAATGCACAGAGTGGACTTTGGCTACTGATTTCTTACTGTTACTCTAACTGCTCTCAAAGATGTCTCTTGTCCTGAAGGGTCAAGCTTTCCTGGAAACTTTTTATTGCTTGTCTAATATAAATAGCATTGGCAGCTATTTAAAGCAAAGCATACACTATATAGATGTATATTGTAATGAAGTTTAGCAGAAAATCATTTTATGTTTAACTAGGAAAACCCCATAGTGTGTATATTACAATAAATCCTATTCAACTAATTGTTTCAGATGAGCACTGTTAGGAATGAAAACAACATTTTCATGAGCACTACATAAAAATGGCCAAGTTAACTCCCGGGCTAATTCCAAAGTCAATGAACATACAGGAAATGTACAAAAGGATTTATGCCCTTACAACAAAAATAGAAAGAATTTCCTCAGATTCAAACTGCTTCCTTTAACAAAAAGTGCATTTCTTCAAGTGACGCAGTATTTTTTTTAAATTCTAGCTCTAGCCAACAAGGTTTTCATTACCCAGTTCTGACCAAAGCAAATGCTTGCATTATACTGTGTATAACTTTTTTTTGTTCTTACTGAAGAAAACTCTAACAAGGCATACAGAACCCCCCACTTCCTATTTCCTTCTCCCAACTATGAGTTTCTAAACCATTTAACAGGAAAACTGTTGCTTCTAAATTTTAACAGGCATAAAAATCAAAATGTTTTCTCACTTCAGAAAAGGATTTAGAGATTTATGCATGAAGAGTCATGTAACAAGGTATCCACTTGTTTTAACTCCATTTTTATATTTTTAGCACACTCCTCCCTCAAATATTAAACTGCCATAACAAACACCTTCTTACAGTGTTCAGCTCTGGTTCACTCTACATTGAGTAAGAGACAAAAATAACTAAAATTTAAAAATTACCTCTTCAGGGCATAGTTCGTGGGTACAGCTCATAAAGTGAGTACAAAGCAATGGGAATGCAATTGAATATCTTGATTGAGAAGGAAGCTCCAAACACTGCTGAAACATCTTCTCAAAAGCACGACTATAAAAACTTGAACAGAATTAACTGGTTATTAATCAGACACTTAAATGCCATATATATGTTTTGGCTGCAAATAAGGTTTACTTCACACAAACCAAATGTGACCATAAACATATTTTGTATACCAAAAACTTCACCATTTTTGTTTTTTGCATTCACTTCTTATGCATTTGATTTGCATATAGATTTTACATTACTATTATTATTGTTATTATTATTATTATTATTATAATATTTTTATTCTGACGTTTGCATACAGGGACTGTAAAAACCTGCACATTTTGCCAGAAAGTATTAAGAAAAAATCTGCAAATGATTCCTGATCAATTATATGACTGCATGGAGAATATCTCTGACAGATGTTCATAAATTCCTTTTTCAAAAGAATTCTCCTAGAAACCAGAAATGTCAATCAATTCTTCCACTGGCCTATCTTCCTATAAAGTATACTATTTAAAAATTACAACTTGCAAGGACAAACCAAACAATAAATAATAAAAAACTTGTACAGTCAGGTTAGTAGCATACCAAAAGATAGAAAGATCTGAGGTTTCAACCAACATCTCCACCAAAGAATCTACCATCTTTGTGTGGAAAATAATTGTGTTCATCATTTTTCCTAGTTCTCTGTGGTCCGCGAGACCAAGCGAAGCTTTAGAAACGCTCGTGTAGGCCTGGAAAGACAATACAATTTAAATGTTATATCTGCAGCTGCTTTTGTGCAAATTCCATTGCTATTGCTCAATACCAATGTTAAACATTGTCTGTGTTATGCACAGGACACCTGCATATTTAAAGACCATGCAGGAATTTTTCTCACTAGAGCTTAAAAAAAGCAAACTGCCTTTCAGTGAAGTGTTTAAACACCCATTGAATACGGCACTAATTCACAGATAAACTGCAGAACAAATGTATTGGCAAAACACAAATTTGTAAGCTCTCCCTTACCAGTGCAGGCACGCTGAATCACACCCTGCACACCCACCAAACAGCTCAGCCTCAACACATTCTATTTCTGAACTGTTATGAACACCCCAAGGGATGATTTGCAGAAAGTACCCAAAGCAGACAAAGTTATATCAAAACATAGCAAATTACCTGTTAAATTATTTGTTTGATTTGAAAAGTAGATTATTTTTAGATAGCCTGTCACACGCCTGCAGTGTGAGAGCAATCTAGAACAGTAGTAATGTATGGAATGTTTTTGCTTTAGGTTAGTGAAACATCTTAAATGCATATTTACCAATTCTTACCTGTAATCTAAACCAATCTAATCTCATTCCTCTGAAGTCAAATACCTCTCCATCTTCAACTGCATCAGGGAAAAATAAAGAACAGAAAACCCTTAGAAAACAATAACAAATTCAGATATATTATATCAGAGCTTCTAAAAACCCCAAAGCAGTAAAGAACTGTTTGGGTAATGAACCTCATATTTTTACCCAAACATTTTGATCCAGTACAGTTGCAGTAAAAGGAACTAAAATATCTAGATGAAAATATGTGTAATATTTTTTCAATATTAAAAGGTAGGATTACTACCCAACAGCATCCTTTGGAAAAGGGACACACCACAAGAAGCAGATATAAAAATTGAAGAGACAAGGGAAGAAATGCATTTATCTCCTACTGATTATATGAAACAAAGGGGATGAAATTTTTCAGAGGAATCTGCCAGTCTGTTACCAGTTACCCAAGATAATTTAAACTTACCTTGTTTCACACTTAGTGAAGTCATTGTGTTTACAAAAGAGGACATGATGATTGATTCATCCTCTGGGCACACTGAAAGATTCTAAAATAAAAGGTGTCGCTACTATTATTACTTTGAACTTGGTATATGAAACAATGTCAATATCCATGCCCCATTTATCAGCTATACTCTGAAATGTTAAAAAACCTACAAGAGCTAACTTCATTGATGGAATATTTCCAATAGTGCTATTTAATAACTTTCACTTTTTAATTCATTGGTTGATGACAAATACCTAGAAAAGATTGCTTCCAAACCAATATCAGCTCAAAACAGGAAGATCTGTCAGTAAATGTAGCTATGCTACATTTTCTATCCTGTCTGCAAAGAAAAAATGGCTGGATATAATGGAGACCTGCATCGCTTCACCTCCAGAAAAACCCTCTCTCAAATTCTTTTTATTAAAAATTCAAGTTTATTTTACTAAACATTCAAATTTTACAAAATGCAACATAAATCTTTTTAGTTTTAGGCACCAATAGGACCACACTTCTGTTAAGTAATGCAATGCAGAAGTTTCTCATAATTCCAGCAGTAACTGACATTGAAACCTAAGGGCTGAAAAAATCCAAATTACCACTCAATCACTTCTCTAATCTGTCTAATCATAACAGCTTGATAGCTGTTATGAATTAATGACAACTAAAATTCAAGCCCATTTTTTTCCCCTCATTTCAGTTTGGGCTCCATCTAGTGGGGTCACTAGGGAATAAAACCCAAGCACTTCAGAAAATTTTTAATTTCTTGTTGGTTGGCCTAAATAAGAAAAGGTTTCTAAACTCCTTCAGTGATAGTACCTGTATAGTATCCACAAACTGGGATGCATTTTATGACATCATTTTGGACAAAAAGCCTTTGTTAATATTTGCATTTGAGAACCAAGAACCATGATGCTGCCATACCTGCACAAGCTCGTTTAAGACCACTGCATCAAAGCCAGAGAGATACTGTACATAGTATCTCTGCATCACTGGTCCATATTTTCTCACATGTGCCCTGAGCTCCTCCATGTAGAATATTAACTCAGCTATGTGCCTAGACAAAAAGACAAGGAAAAGCTTACAAATATTACTCAAAACATTAAAAAAAACATTCTGTTAGTGGGATGCCTCTCAAGGCAATTTACTCCTGTACCTCGCTTTTAAAACAATTTTCAATAGCTAATTTCTCTATGTATTGGTTAATGTAAAAGGAGCTTACATAGGTAATTTCTTCTGCAAGGTCAAATTCACTCAACAGGACATAAATCAGCTGGCTACCACCATAGTAATTCTCAAAGGTTTGTCTAACTATTCAGTTCTTTTTCTGAATAAGAAGCCCTTCTGAAAAGCTCAATTTGAAAAAATATTTTTCTCAAAAAGAGGTTAAACCTGAAAAATTCAAGTTTAATAACTGCTTTTCTGGCTTTTTTTTCCCAAGGCATGAGGATGGCTAAATACTTACACAGGTTGTTTCAGAAAGGCTCTGGAACCTCCATCTCTCCTTAGCACCTAAATCCAGTGGAGAGACTCCAAGATTTTCCCACTCCAGCTCTATAAATGGCTTTCTGATTGTTATTTGTTTAAAATCCTGCAGTATTTCAGTTCAGCCTTGTGTCTAATAATCTTGAGAAGTCTCCTGCCTATCCACACTTGTAAGATCTTGTACTCATAGTTCTCATTTTTACCATCTGTTTATGATGACACTAATGCTGTATTGCATAAATAAAGCTTAGCTGATTTAAAAGACAGTTTTGTTACAAGAGACATTTTATAAATCAACAAATAAAGCTTTTGAAAAGTTTTCTTGCCTCCTTGACTGATTTGATCAATGCAAAATCAGTGAAGACACATGAAAAAGCTCTATTTTTGCCTATTTAAAATTAAAACCCAAAACTTATATAAAATATTTTTATTTTAGAAATGAATTTTCACTGATGTGCTCCAATTTCTAGGACAGTATTTCTACTTTACTGTTTTGATGGGACAGTTAATATTCTCAAGTAAAATTTTTTTGAACATTCCCAGCTGCTCCATACAGCCAACCTCTTCTGAGATTCCACTGCCTTCAAATTTATTTTGTCTGTGAAATTCTAGTATTGAAGGTATTGCATTAAAAATGAACATACTTATCTATGAAATCATCTGCGCTCTTCTTTGGCATATTATCTGCATGACGAAGAAGCCAAATAATTTCATCACGAGCAAAGGATAATGCCATAAATACAAAAAGTGCCTGAAAAACAAAAATTGTTCACAAGCTTATCAATATACACAACAGCTGAATAGTTTGTGCACTCAAGAGGCAACTAGTCCCTAAAACCCAAGCATTAAAAAAACAAAGTACGTTTTCTCAGAGTGAAGTGAGGAGTTTTTTCCCCCCAAAAGAAAATAAATATTTGATTTACCATTGAGAAACACACAGGTTTTTGCACAAATGCTAAGTATAAAACTGTCATTACCTTGGGACCCAAGAGGCCTGGTTGATCAGACAAGACAGTGGCTAGTTCTTTGAGTGCAGAACGTAAAAACTTGCGTCTCTCTCTATGCATTGAACCACTGCATCAAAAGAAAATACATTATCCACCATGCTAGCCACCAAATACTTCATTTTCAAAAGCATTTAAGACCAAGCATAAGCAGATTATATTATACCAACTTCAAAATTTCAGAATTTTGAAGAATGTGGTTCAAAAAATTAGCATCCTCATCATCAACATCGTATGTCCTTGAAGCATCAATAAATTTAATCCCCAAGTTCTCTGCTCCGTCACTGTGATGTGCATTTGACTACATTAAAAGATTTCTATTTAATATGTATTCATATTTTGTAATCAGACAAAACGTAATTAATGAATAAACTAAATGCTTCCATCCTAATAATTTGAAGAATAATCTAAAACTTGGGAAGTGAAATTGGAAATTACATTAAGCACATGCAGATTTAAAGGAATGATCAGCAAATTATCTCATTTGACAATGCATGACTAACTCAGCATTTGACAAATTCTGTTTGTACAATCTTTTTGATTTTGTTTTAAGAGAACCAATCCTAAAATGTATCAGAAAAACTTTTAAAGACACTTACGCATGTGAAACAGCAGCTTCTTTGCACTCTCTGATGTCATTAATGCGCTTGTTGTAGCTGCAAGTAAAAAACAATCGGATATAAGAATCGGTAACACATTTTAGAAAGAACTGACAGGGACTTGAGAGCAGCTACAATGTTATAGCAAGCAGGATACAGCAGAAAATGCACACCACCTCCTGAGCAGAACTAAATGCCAAAACTAGATACCCAAACCAAAAATACTTTCTACTCAAGTGCTCCTGGTCTTTGCTGGTAGAGATCTCAACTTTGTTCCTGAGTTTTTATATAATGTACTGCAGAAACAGCAGCAGCAAGATGCAATTTTTCAAGCAAACTCCACATTCGTAACATCATTTCCTTTCAGTAAATCAAGATTTGTGGGTGAGATCATTCATCTTAGAGACTAATTCACCAGGTTTTCAGAACTGAGATAAAAATAGGTGCAGTGGTTATGAAATCAGGCCCCTAAAACTCATGCATTAAAGAAACAACCAAGATACCAAGCAAAAATGTTTGTGTACCTAAGCAGAACTTAAGTGAAGCAGAAGTAGTCTCTTTGAAACAGGTCTTCAAGAAATACAGTGTTTTTAGCAGAGATTCTGAAAGGAGAACAAAACCTTACCCTCTTATGTTTACAAACAAATCTTCTGCAGCTTTGTGAATATGGAACACTTCGTCCCGAAACAGAGCCAAGCAAGAGCTGCTTTGAAGTGCAAGTTTCCAAAGATTCAAAGCTGTAGCGTCACTATTTAGGATTCCATGGCACAAAATAAATCCAACTTCAAAAGTTCACATTGATGTATGTCACAAATCAGGTGCACAAAGACAGTAAGAGAACAGTGAGATGATTATGTATTTTGTCTTAAATAGTTTGCATAGATGATTAATAAACTCTTTAATGGATAATATTTTCTAATATATAAAAAATACCTCCCTGCTTCTAATGGAGGTATTTTTGCAATATTTTTGTGAAATTAATTACTTTATGTTGATACTACTTGACTATTTTCATCAGAATTACTGAAGCCCTCACTTCCAGTCAAAGTCTGGAACATGACACACTCTATTCCAGCACCCCATGCTGAATTCTAGCTTCACTGCATGTTAGTACAAATGAAATTTAATCAAGTTCTCCAGAATCTTACTTGAATACAACAGCCATTGTACAGTACAGAAAGCAAGTAGCCTTTTAAATGTTAACCAAGTTTTTTAATACAAGCATGAGTCATTTCAGAATATTTTACTTACAAATGATCCATTTTTCCATTGCATCCAGAGATAGGTATTCACATGGCATCTGTTAAAAAACATTAATTTGTAGCACACTAGTTATAAGTATTTCTTAGCAAAAAGGGACAAATGAAGTCTTAAATGCTGATGAATCATAGGCCACTGACCACTAGAAGTCACTGAAGTGACTTTTTTTCAGCACTTCAGAAACTGAGGGTTAGAATACTAAGTGAACTTCCATACCCTGCAACACCTTGAACAAATTTTGACCAATATTTATTTTCAATAAACACTGTATTTAATAATATTTAAGAATAAGAAGTTTTTGATGGATACTAGTCACTACTTTGCAACTGTTAGAGCTTCAATTTTTTCAGAAAGATAACCATTCATATCACAACTGAGGCAGCAAGTGCAAACAAATTTTAAAGGAAGGACCAGTTCTGATTTCCAGTCTCCTGGCTCGCAAACACGTGAGAGGGTACACGGGATTCCTCCCCTCTATGCCTACAGAAGCTAACACTGCTTCCCTTCATCTTCTGGTCAACAAATTACTGAAACTGAAGGCACAAGTTAATGTAACAGAAACTTTACTTAATGACAGAAAACTTTTCCCCTTTACTAATGAGTGTCCTTATTCTTCTTCTCTGATTAAAAGTCACATAGACGTAATCCAACAGACAACTATTTTACAGAAAACCTTACTCAACTCTACCATAGAATGTAAATTAAAAGACCATACTGTGTCAGACTGTGCAGGATTAAGCATTGTACTGGGGGCACTGATGAGGCTCAGTAGTTGTGCGTTTCTCCACTGGTCAGCTGAGAGATTTCGTCGAGGATAGACCATCTGGAGTGAAATCAGAGCATCTGAAAGGGACTAAAAAGCAGGCTAATGATTAGTTTGAATGGTTACTAATATTTCATCAGTAGAACTGCTTCCTCAACATTATTACTAACAGTCATCAAAACATTTTAGAGAACTAGTTTTGAAACTAAACATAAGGTTAAACCCCATTGCATCTAGCTTATTTAACATATAAAATTTAAATACAAGAGCATAAACAAAAATAATACTGAGAAATAAAGCATCTTTGTTAAAATGTGCACCAGAAAAGATTACTTGTAACTGAGATTCTTAGCTAGGTAAGTCTTAAGACAGGAATTGTGGAAAGTGTAACAACAATAAGATTACAGACAATTTAGAAGTATTGGAAACTATTTCACTTCAGAGCACTTAGGAAAGTAGCTGGAAAACTCTGAACTTCTAGTGACAATACTGAAATGTTTAAGGAAATTGAGAAAAATCTCAAGAAAACTAGAGAAGAAAAACACAACCAGTGCCTAAACTTCAAAACAGGTAAAGAAAAACTCAAACCTTAAAAACTTTAGGTAATAACTTAGAAGGTAACTTAAGCTAGTGCCAAAGATTCCAAACTAAGGTGTAATTGTTAGGCAATTAACTTGCAAGCACCTAGAAAGTAACATCTTTATAACAGTTGGTCAATCCTGACCAGAGAAATCTAGTTTCCTTTGACAGAATAGCAGATCTAGTGAACAAATGGGAAGTGATAAAACAGGATATACTTTGACTTCAGCAAAGCTTCTGTAACTTTTCCAAGGTATTCTTATATAAAAATACAGCCTAGATAAAACATCACAGAACTACAACACAACCAATAGTGTAAGAATAGAAATTTAGAAACATCTGTACAGAAAGGAATTGAGCTCCTTTAACTCAGTAAAGGCAACTCAGCAGAGTGTCAGCTTTTGAGTACAGGAGCACCTGTTAAAGAGGCAGTGGTGATCTCCAGGATTCCCAGTTGAAGGACAACCCAAAGCAAAACTGCTCAGGTTACAAAATAGAAAATCACATTCATCTAGGATGGCAAAATAATCAACTTCACAGAAACACTGTGAATCTCTTTAATTTCAAGCTACAAGGCTACACAAAACACAGAAGTAGCTGTTCTCAGATGAACCGCAACTGATTTTTAATTTCTAATCCTTAGTTAATAAAATGGCACCTTACTAATGGGCCTTATAGTTTCTGTATTTCTACAGGTTGTGCTTTTTAATAGGGTATCAATCCCCAGCCCTAGACATTCAATGTAAGCAGAAATCTCATGTGAAATGTATACCAAATGGCCTTTAACAAAACAAACACTTGCTATTTACTTTTTATCTGTTTCTCCCAATTGAGGTTACTGCATCCCTGTGAAAAGAAGTTACATACTTTACTGTGAGGTACGAATTCCTCCATCATTTTCTTTAATGGGTTTTCATAATCCACAATCATCTGGCCAAGGCGTGGATATTCTCTGTCACTAAAAGCAAAAACAAACAATTCACTGAGGTAGCTGTTACTATCACTAACATTACACATGTCTTTTATACAATAAATTATTTACCTCGCTCCATGTGTCATTTCATGGGCATAGTTATACAATCCAATGATAGCCTTCCTTTCTTCAATTCGGGACAGCAGTATCATTAGAGTTGTGTAGGTTATAATCAAATCTAGGTAGTTCTTTGTTAAATCAAAATTTACAGTCTAGAAATGAGAACCAGTAAATTATAATTTAAAAACTTTTAGAAACAATCACAAAACATTTTTCCTTGCATTTCCATTTTCCTTACATTTCAGCATTTTTAAATACAATGGGCTGTCCTTTGAATAAAGTTCTTGTTCTGGTGGATTATGACTCTCTATAACCTTAATTTATTCATCAGATTCCCACAACTGTTTGGACTCATGAAAGCAATTAAATTCTTCCAGGCTTAAGTGTCACAGATTAACTGACAAACAGGAAAACTTCTCTTGCTTACTAAGCAGTCAGCAGTGTCGTGCCTATGAACTGTATTTTAATAAGACCCTAATATAAAAGACTAGCACATATCCCACTGGCCTTGTAACATCATTCCACAGAACACATACCTGTTCCTTTTTCATATTATGAATCCAAGTTGGTCAAATTTAGAATAATGACAAAAACTAACAAGGTGACGTTAAGAACATTAATAAAGTTGAAACCAACAGGAAAAGGTGTTGGAGGCTTTCTTTTGGGTGCTTTTTTCCTATGTTTGTTTATTGGTGTTTCTTTGTTTTGTTTTTTAATTTTTTTTTTTAGGGGGGGGAGGCGGGGGTGGTGGTTTTGTTTCAAATATAAGACTTTTAGATGCTTTTGTAGTTGCTTTAGTCAACCCCAAAAGTGACCTCCTGGAATAGCTTAGGTGGACACCAGTAATAGTCTTGTCTTGTGAATCTCACAAGGCATAAGTATACAGATGACTATGAATTAACTTGCAGACGCAATAAATCAAAAATTCCTGAAAAATTTTTATGTCTGGTAACAATACTGTTACTACTGACCATAAGAAGCCTACTGAGAAAGGTCTATCTCTCTATTATAAAAGTTAGGTGCACTGTTTTTATTTCTCTTGCATTTATAACTAGAGAGGTGATGTTTCTTGGACTAACAAAAGTAAGTTCTTCTCCCCACAGGACTCTGAATGGAAACATTTTTGAAAATTTAAACCTAGAAACTTACAATATCAAAGAAGACTTGGCAAACATCAATAGTGTTTAGCAGCTCACAGACATGGTCCTTGAAAAACAAAGGAACAACTTTAGTTTAAAAAGACATCATTAAATCACATTACTACAATTACTGAGGGAGCTTCATTTTTTTTAATTTGAAGAACAGATCTTCAAGTTCAGCTATTTCATTAGTGTTATTTCATGAATAAAATTACAGAAACCTAATGTGACAGAACTTACACATTTGTAATACCTTACCTTAAATTCCATAACATCAACGAACGTGAAGTAGTATAATGCCAGGTTCTTCAAAATCTCTGATTTTTCTTTCTGGAGCTGAGCAAGCTGTTGCTAAAAGAGAAACATAAACATGCACACTGTTCTTAGAAGATCTTGAGAAGACTGCTGAAAAGTAATACCTGTGAAGCGCAGAGTAACCACCAGGCTATGCAAAGAAGCTGTAACATGGTTTGCTAAGACTGAGGTTCTGCATGTGTCAAATTCACACAGAGTTCTCAGCACTGATCATTTTAACAGCTGCCAACTACATTTTGAAGATAAAAGTTACATTAGTACCCATTAGTACCAGAGTTATATTGTTTAGCTCAGCTAGAGATGAAAATGGTAGTTAGGAAAAGTGTTATGTTATCATATGTATAATTCGCAAAAGCAGAACAGTACATGAGCACAAATCAATACGCCAAAACCAAAATAATTATGTTACTTGAGGTGGAAGAAAATAAGGTGGCAGGTTACAAACTTTACTGCAGAAAAACATTATGCTTTTAAATTCTGAACTTACCAAAAAGAATATCCAGGCAAAGCCACGTTAAGCATGCAAAATAAAATGTAGATACAAACATAAAATACAGTAACGGTTCTTTGACCAGTTCCATATAAACACAATAATACATTCAAACAAAAGCAACAAAATAAAGAAACATAAAAGAAGCAAAACACTAGCATTAGACACTTGTGGATAAAATGGAAGAGGCAAACGTGAATACAAAGGTAAAATAATTCACATGGACTTATTTTTTTATATATTTCAAACAGACAATGAAATACCATTTTTTAAAAACAATTTTCTGAAGGAATCAGATTGATCACTTAGACAATTAAGAACACAAAAAATCAGCTGTTAGTGAACAGCCATTCTATTTATTTATGTATGACAGCCTCACAGCACTGCAAGTATCCAAATACTGAACTGGCAATATCCAGCTACAAATTATGTCTCCTTCCAGATACAGGAATTGGAATGAGTTAAAGCAGTCACAATAGGAAGAAGTGCCCTCCAAAAACCTGCAAGATTTTAAATTAAAGATGACCAAGTGAAATAACATCTTTTTCTCAATAAGAGCAATCATATATAAGACAGATTAAAAAATTGCTTCAAATTGATTAGCTTATTTTCATGAGAGGTTAGAACAGAGTATGCTTCTTCAGCTTGCTCTCTTTTATAAAGCTATGCTATGTATTCTCAGTTTTATGTACAGCATCAAAATTTCTCTAATTGTAAAACTAACTGCCTGGATCAAAACTAGGTATCATATGTAAAATAAAGTTTGCTTCTCTCCTCTGAATTTTTAGAGGTGATGGTGATTGTTTAGAAGTCTTGAGCCATAACACTTTCATTATTGCTAAGGAAGACAGCAAATCAGAACAGCTACATTATAAAATACTCCTGCCTACTCTTAAACCATTGCAAAGGATTGAACTCTGAATGCCTGCCCATATATTATTTAAGTTTCTTTCACACAGGCATCAACCAAGGCTTAACTGAGATGCAAGTACATGTGTTTATTTTTTACCTTGTCCTGATAAATCTCATGCACCAGGAAATAGATTACTTCCATTTAATCTGCTGCTGTACAAAAAATCTTTGTTTTCAAATCCCACAACTTGTATTTTGATTCTCAGCATGAGGATTAAAGCTATACTTTTTCCAGTATATAGCTTTAACTTAAACTCAAGAAGTGAAGCGTGCGGCATCATCACGCACAGACTCCAGAGCTCCAGTACACCTCCAGACCAGCTTGTGCCTACACTTGGATCCGCTCCAGAGGAAAGTCTGCTCTGTACTTTCAGGGCTGCTCCATCACTCAACAGTTCTTACACAATGAAAATTCAGTTAAAGATGCGTGGTTTTAATTTTGCACCCTGGCCCTAGCACTTCAAGCATTTCTTGCCAGTTTGTAGAAGACTAAGCAGAAATAGAGTTTTTTTTCTGTGCAACTAATACAAGTGTGAACCAGATGAATCTGAAAAGCCCTGTCACGAATTTTCAGGAAGGGACGACAGGGTGTGATCCACAAGTAAGATTATTTCTAGTGCAGAGAAAAAACAAAAGCAGAACTCACTACCACTGCACACCCCCTTAACAACATTTTCTGCATTGCAATCCTAACTCATGGTAAGCAATGTGCAATGCTAAAGGAGACTCTCAAGATTATAGGTTGCTGTACACTACACCTATTTTTGGTAAACCAAACAGCAACTGAATGTCCACTCCTGCAGGACATTCAATTTCAAGCCACAACAAGTGAAATGGGGAGATGTGGCAAAAAGGGAGATGGTGTTGAGAACTCTGATTGCAGAAGAAGTAATAAATTTTCAGAAGTTCTGTGAAGCTTTACTGAGTATAGGGAGGTATTTGCCACACTCAGCTAAGGATTATGGAATCACTGCTGTGCATTCTTACCTTGTTACCTATATTCCCAGAAATAGTCACACTTAAGTGATGTACACGTAAAGTGTAAGGTGATGTAAACTTAAGTACACTTAAAACTTTCCTAGAGAGTTGAGATGATCATTCTTTGAATGCTGAGTGTTGAAGGGGTCAGTAAACTTTTATTTAAAATAGTAGTACTGAAATAAAACAATATATAAACTGACTGTTATATCAGTATAGGGCAAATAATTCAATTTATAGAGCACAGCCTGATCAGTGATGTTTGGAAGAACAGCTTACGAGGCATGCAGTGTCTTGGATGTTTATTTGATTTTTTTATCATTCAAGAATGTGGGTGTAGCTCTTTTCCATTACTAATTTCCTAACATCTGTTTAGAAGTTGCTGGTGCTATATTGATTTGTATTTGATTTGAGGCTTTTGTCCTTAGCCTGCAACTCGTTATTGAAAGTTTCGAATAACTAACAAAAGTAGGTATATCCTAAGAAAGGATATACTGAAGAAATAAATCTTTAAACATCAAAAGATTATTTTTACTATAGCTGACTATGCCTTGTAGACTGGTTAACTGTATATGGTTTATTTATTCTTAGAGAATTTGTACAAATTATACCAACAGTATTTTTGTTGAATGATGTGAATTAGATTTAATAGCTACGAAAACCAGTAGCAATTTCAGCATAATATGGCAAGATCAAAAAAACTCTCAAGTTTTTAATAATAATCTGAGATTATTTCTTTTGGCTATTAACAAAATAACACATCTCTGATCATGTTTGAATATTATTTATAAATAAGAGTGGAACTAACACTTTGTGAATATATTACCTACAGGAGAAGGAATTGATCTTTAGTTTGTGCCTTTCCTTCTTTATATTAAATCCCAAATACCCTGCACAGTCAATTATGTAAACAGAGAAAGTACATTAGATGAAGAAAAAAAAAAATCTGAAAATCTAAGACAGCCTCACTTAAAGCTTATATGAACACGATGGCTCAGAAAAGGGAGAAATGATGCAACCCTGACATACTAATCATGTGAATAAATACCAATTTAATACAATGGCTCATGAAAAATACAAGACACAGAGTTCAGAGTGTCTTATGTGTATAAAAACAAAGGGTACCCCTAGTCCTGCATTTTTTTATTATGTTTAATTGACTGGTAGCAGCAGTATGTGAATAAATGTCTTATTTCATGATCTGCAAATATGCAGTAGGAAGGCGAATTTTCTGCTTTTTATATCAGTGTGATATTTTTTCCTGCAAGTCTGATCATTAAACACTTGTATTTGTTTTATACAATCCAACACCATAGATATTATCATGTCCTCAGCAAAAATACCATCAACTCAATCTTGCCAGCTGGAATAGAAGTCCCAAAAAGCAGTATTATAAATTCTGACTGTTAAATTTCTGGAGAGAGAGGTAAATCATCACTGCCAGTATTCTTACAGTCATTTGTTATACTCACTATGCTTGTCACCTACAGAGTCTTTAGACAAACATTTGAAAAACTCAATTAATTTGAACAAAGCTCTGTGCCTACAAAATCCATAGCAGAACAGCAGGGAAATATAAAAGCATCTAACAAAATGAAAAAAAAATAGTTTTAAATTCTGTAAATTAACTCCAGAATGATGGATGTGTCCTTGGTTTTCTTATTCCCAATTAAGAGCTATTTCTGAAGTACTGTGCTGCATATAAAAAGATAAAATAGAATATTTAACGTGTTTACTAATTAATGTATGTCTACCACAAGATCTATTTTCATTTGTTTTCAAGTTTCTAGCACTAAATGTTTTGAAAAGGAAATAACCACCTGTGATGGTCCATAACTGTTACCATTCCCAGGAAATTAATAATGGAAGACAATTGGAGCAGGGAGGCTTCTCTTTAAAAACTGATCTACCTCTGAGCCATAAGAAAGTTTCCCTATTCTCTCACCTTCATTTACAATTTTTGCAATATTTTTTACAATTCATACAATTTTTTTGTATTTTTATATTTTTACATTTTTATATTTGAGTGCCATCTCAGTTGGAGTTTTGTTTTTGTTTGTTTTCTTGGTTTTTAAGGGCCAAGCTCTTAAACTATCAATCATTAAAGCAAAGAGAGTTTTACTGGATGAAGGAGAGGGTAAAGTGTTGCACACATTCACTCCTCTGCAGGAACTGCAGACACCATGAAGCAACAAGCAAGGAAGATTGATTATTGATTTACCTTGGCAACTGACTTGTATGGACTTACATGACTTACAGCAGCCTTCTGCAATGATTTATTACAAATAATGATAAAAAAATACAATATTTAGATGCTATTCTAACTCAAATTCAGGCCCAGTCAAAGGCCAAACCAAGAAAATAAACTTTGTAGCTAACAACACTTACTATTTTGAAAAAATACTTTACATTATGAGAATTCTGTTTGGTGAAACAATTTGAAGAGATTTCAGGATCCCACATGACCTCTTAGAATTGCTATTAAAAAAATGCTCACTTGCAAATGACTGTTAGACTGAAAAACTTTATACACTATCTTCTGCTATATAGGATACATCATTTTAAGTCAGTCTTACACCTCTAACAATTGAAGACATCAGACATGTTACTGCATACAAAACCAGGACAGTAAGTATAGTAGTATCAGATCAAGGCATTAGCTGAGCAATTTCAATTCTGAATGACTTTTTAGTAAAAATGTAGATGAAATTTTATTATTTGTAGATATTTTGCATTTTCTCATGAAATAAACTATCAGTATGTTCTATTCTCAAGCATAAGACATCTTAACTGTTCATACATAGATGAACAGAGTGTCCTGAATAATTGCTCATCATCTGACTTCACTCATGCAGGGGGAACACCCATAACCTGAACTGCTGCCTCAGTGACTTCTGGAAAATTTATCTCTTTTGCAGTCCTTTACCACTATCAGCTCCCTGAGCAAGAACAGAGCTGAAAAAGCAGCTGTGCATGGCACCCCCTTACCTGGAAAAGGTTTTAATCTTCTTAGAAAAGGACAATTAAGTTTTCTGGTGAAATCTGGGGTTTTTTGCTTAAGCAAGATGTAAGTTATCTGAAAAGCCAAGTCTTCCATGCAAGAGATTTCACACTCCAGAAAGGTATAGAAAAATATTAACATTTATTGAATATGGAGATAGATTTAATCTAAGTTAGATTTATGAAAACAGCTGTGATAGCTTTAATGACCATATGATTTCCTCAAAAATAAATGACTAGTGAAAAGAGATTACCAATACATGAGGCAACAGAGCTGAGACCTCAAAGTTATTTTTCCAGAGATGACAGTTTCTAAATTATCTTCACTAGTGTCATGAAAATTACAGTACTAAATGTTTCATTAGAAGCAAGCAAACAAATTACATTTTCCTTGATGTACCATACCACTTGCAGGGGCCAAAAGAAAAAGCTTTGAAAATCAGGTTATTATTTGTATTAAGTGTTTTGAAAAAGATTAACTACTTGAAGCACCTATCACAAATTAAAAATCATAAAGTGTTAAAGTGTGGGTTTTCATTTTTTTAATAGAAGAAAACATTTAATAAAAGCATGCACTGATGACTTCTAATAAGCTTTAGCCAAGGAGGTTCAGATGCCCTGTGCCACAACACCTCTCCCACATCCATCTAATCTGCTGCATAACCAACTCGTTATGAAGTGAAACTGTGAAAGACACAGGGGGCAAACCACACACCCACTGTGATCTAAAAGAGAAAAGGCAAAAATGCAAAAACTAAAATTAACTAATTCAAGATCCTGACCCTGGTAGACTACAAATGCTCACACTGCTTGTCCTCTGCTCTCAACTGTTCTTATTTCCAGTCCCCACGGACACAATGCAACAGAAATTTAGTCAATACAAAACACAAATTGAATTGGTATGAACAATACTGAGAACACACCTACTAGATGATGAAGACTAGCATTATCTGTAAAGCAGATCTTTACCTCACTAACCATACCTTTATAAACTTCATAGTGATGCTTCACTGTTCTGCTTTGTGCCAAGGAATGACTGAACCTCAATTTTTCCATGAGACATGTAAAAATAAAAGTTTTTCTACAAGGAAATTGCTGAGGAACAAACCATGAAAAACATATCTTCAAGAAAGAAGGCAGATATTCTCACTACTTGTCATATATAGTGTTTGGGAAAGCAGAAAGGGGGCTACAACTTCATGATACAAAGACATGGAGCTTTATCTGCACAGGCAGCAGATTTATGAAGTCCTACTCACAAACTAAAAAAAATTCCTTTCCTTTGTCTCTGTATCTTCAGTTCCCCACTGTGAAGTATATTATTCTGGTTTTAAAGGTATTGACTGAAAACAGAGCAACTTTTAGGTTCTTTAACACTGTTTTTGAGTTCAGTATGTTCTCTTTCAATTTCTCTGTGACAAGAACCTCACCTGTACACCCTTTCAAGAGGAAGAAGTCTAAATAGCTGTCAGAAAAATCAGGCTGCTTCTGCATCCCTTACTTTGGAACTTTCCTTCTGAAGTTAGGCCAGGAAATTCAGTAACAATAAATGCTATTCTGAGTCAATACAAGCACAGATCTGACCAAGAACAATGGTGCTATAAAGTTTTTGGAAGCCCAATGAAGTTTAGAAGTTGTTTTCAAGACAAAGCTTTACTCAATTTGAAATAATTAGAAATAGTAAAGCTCCCCCAAACACAGAAGAAACTTTCCTTTCAAACAGGACTCTATCTCTCTTGTTTCTCATTTTCTAAATCATTCAAGATTTTGTTTATATACATTCCTTTCTTTGCAGGTTATTCCATACAGTGCACAGCAATACTACCTCGGTGGTCTATTTCATTAACAGTTTAAGAGCCTGCACAAATTCAAGATTATGTGATTCACAATGGTTATTGGAAAAGAAAGGGCAACTGTAAGACATCACAGAGACTGCCCTCAAACAATGGGAGAGAGAGATATGAACTGGTAAGGTGCAGAGTTATCAATAATTAATCCTTTGGAAGATAAACTACTCCATTTAACTTTCCAGCCTGGTCAGCAAGGATTCATCAGCCACTTCACTGTTTGAACTGTCCACAAACTTTCACTTTCAGTACAATACTGAAAATCAGCAACTGTCAGACATTGCTCTGACGACTCATCATGTCAAACACTGAAGGAAGAACAAAACCAGGAACTCTGTTTTCTGTGGATAAAGATGTAAGATATCAATAGCAAATATAACAGAATTACTTGTTTCAACAGAATGAAAATTCATGCCTTTCAGGATCATCTGATTATAGCAAACACTGCTCATCCTCTTCAATAAAACGTGTGGCTCATTTTTAAGGCACAAAAAACACTGTAAATGACAATACTTGAGAAAAAACCAGCTAAAATAGGTCCAAAAATATTTAAAAAGCTGGCACTGTCTTTTCTCTAAAACTGAATGCAAGCTTGATCAGCACCATCACCTACTGACATGTTAAAAGCATAGGTACACAGTGCTAGGCAGTAGCAACTGCTGCACTCGAGCATACAAAATCCAAAACCCTTTCCTGAAAGGGTGTCCTGGAATTTTCACCGCTAGGAGGAAACACAACTTATGACTTCTTAGCTATTTCCACTTCGGTAATCCTTTGTGATATTTCTTTAATCAATGTGTCTCTGTTCCAATTAGCTTCTTGCCCTTTTAAATCTCTGATCACCCTTTTTTTCATTTGAGAGTGACAACACTCTATGGGAAACATCTGTAAATGCAAAATGCTGTCAGCTCTGATTACAGGACAGAAACCCCAGCTGCCTATTGCTAGAGCTCAAAATCCTCCTTTAAAACATGCTCAAAACCACTCAAATGAGGGTAGGCTTTTGTCAACTCTGCTTAATAAACACAGGCCTGGCTGGCTCATACTAAATAAATACACAGCAGTGACAAAACATTATGTGTATCCTATTTCAGAAACTCTGATGGTCAAAATATAGCAAGTTTTCTTTGATCTCTTTCCATAAACTTCACAGCACCAAATCCTTAAATATCTATCATTAGTTAAACTCCAAATTCATAATCAATAACTGGAAGACATTTAAAGCATACGTACAACTGCAGTAAGAAAACTTTATGTACATTTTCTTTTAATGGTTGATCTGCCACCCAAGCTTAGAGAATACAGAAGGATTTATCAACAGTGGTTTAGCAGATTTACTATTTTTACATAAATTTCTATATTTGCTACTAACACAATCAAATACAAAGATGAGCAATATTAAAGAGTACAAAGCATGTACAAGTTTTAAAGTGAAAAAGCACGCTGTTCACGGAATTGTTTCCTCCACAAGGTAAAGATTTTTTTCTGGTTCCTTTTGACTTTTCCCCATTGATATTACTGGAGACATTACATACAAATTTGAGATGGCAATGTAAAAGAAACTAATTATTCTCATTGCTATCACCACTACCATTCTACAGAAACCTGAATGCTTAAAGCAAGCCTAAATCTCCCAAGCACACAGGCAAGCTCTTGCATGAAGGGAACATGCAAACCCAACACCTACCTCCACTTTCCACCTTTGGAAAGAAATACAATCAGGTAAAACAAATATCTTAAGGACTCTTATCTTTCAAACTGAAACAGGGAAACAAGTGTACATCACCTGCTCAAATGCCTGCCTCTAGCCTAATAATAACTAAAAAAAGGCTTCAAAGTCAAATTCAGCAATACTGAGTCACTCAAAGGTAAAACATAATTTACTTCTGCAACTGAACTCACTATATGAGGAGGAAACAATTATATTTCCATATGTTTGTATTTCACAATGTTTCTCCTTATGGACTAAAGCATTCTTTATTCCCACAGGGACTGACTCCATAGGCAAGGGTACCTGTAAAGTACAAACACTTCTTCCCACCTTGCAGCCAGGTGTTTTTTACTGATCTGCTGGTTAGGACACATCACAAATAAAGTTATGCAATTTTCATCTTCTGCAATCAGTCTGGTTGCCAGGAACTTTTCCTATTAAAGTAAGGCATGATTTTTCCAAGGATTTCTTCCCACTGACAATTCTTTGAAATGGAATAGAAGAGAGCAGGCAAAAAGAAAACCAGAAAGAGTCCTATCCTAACAAAACCCATCCAGAATTACAGTACAATATTCTCTCCTTAAAGATAGCTCCTTCTCAAGTATACTGTCAGACATTTGAATCAACAACTATATTCCAACTGCAACTGTCAGCATCAGATGCTTTATAAGAAAATGTAAACCTCTCAGACTGTGCTGAAAGAGTAGTGAGAAAAATAGTTATACAGCCATTTGATTACTTACGTTGTTGTTGCGTGTTTCTACTGCTGGAAACTTCCTGACTATGAATTTGACAGCAGATTCCAGGTTTTTGTCAATAAGATAGGATGGTTTGGCTTTGGGGTCACCACATGCCTATAAAAAAATACAATACAAAATGAAGTAGAAACACAATTATCCATATAAAGCTAAGTGATAGTTGCAAATCTGAAGACAAACTAGAAAGATTCCTCTTTTTGTTTGTTTGCTTTTAGTGAGCATGTGATAAAATGAAAGGCAAA
The DNA here is from genome assembly GCF_049639895.1 of Pseudopodoces humilis. NCBI lineage: Eukaryota > Metazoa > Chordata > Aves > Passeriformes > Paridae > Pseudopodoces > Pseudopodoces humilis. The sequence continues at coordinate 32,913,575 of NC_142207.1, read as the reverse complement.
AGTGCAGGGACTGTCACAGCTGAAATATGCAATGGGAAACAGTACAGAGATGCTCTTCTACTGAAAAAGATGCATGGAAGTATCAAAGCAGTTAGTGCAGAACAGCAGTGAGGGAAAAAACTCAGTCCTAAAAGAAGGAGAAAAAAAAATGTTTCCTTTTAATGCTATTCCTGGTTTGAGGTAGTATTGTATTCATCTGGAGTTAACAAACTGTTAGAAAACTCAATCATGTCATCATCTGTGGAGGACAGTGCTGGGCACATTAAATGATTAAACTATCCTTTGTGAAACAAAACTAAACACCCCACCACCAATCTGCATTTAATTTTTTTTCCAATTGTTAACTGTAAGACAATTTTCCATCCCACAATCAAACCACCAATATTTGCCTAACATAGTCTATTTCCTCAACTAGGAACTGAAGTTTTACTCGTGTTCTTTATTCCTAGAGCAGCATAGGCTGAGCTTTGAAAGCAGCAGTCAAAAAGTTACACTAAATTTTGATGTGAAGTCACGACTGTTAGGTCTCTTAAATAACTTACGTAGATGGATCAGAACAGCTTCTCTGGACAGACACCTGAGGAAGCACCTACTGTTGCCAGCTACAGTGCATGCTGTCACACACTATTTCTCTGCTACTCTGGCTAGTGAGCCATGCGATACCATCTCATTTGGAGTAACATACTAAAAGCAGCATTACTTACATGACAAAATATGCGCTCAAACTGCATTTCTCTCAAATATTCATTTAGTTTTATTTTCCTCAGAGGGGTTTGCAAAGGAGTTTCACGTCTCATGCAAAACTAAATTACATGCTAGGCGTTTCTACGCAACAGAGTGAACTCGAATGGCAACTCATTTAAAAACTTTTCCACATTGATTTCTATGACCGAGCTGTGGACTGTAGAGACAGAAGTCATGGAGTATGAGACCGATTCTGAAAGCGGGCAAAGGGAAGGTGAAAAGCTTTGCAAACCTTCCAAACTTGTCCTTGCTGGGAAAGCAGTGTAATAAAAAGAGAGAAAAATTACATATAAACAAATTACTCTTAAATTCTAAAGTATTACATTTATGTGAACTAATACACTAATACCTACATCCAAGAGAACATTACAACCATCTGTTACTCTAGTCAGCACACTTTCTACTGGACGTTGATTATTCTAATACTCACAAACAACTTTACACTTATTTATTAGAATTTTACTATTGTGCAAAGCACTGTGAATATACTGAGACATGTAACTACTAATAGTACTTCCAAACTAAGTTCAGGTAGAGAGGGAAAAAAGTTAACAAACATCACATGCAACTACAGGGGGAAAAAGGAGAGACACTCAGTGAAGTTTTACATACCTGAAAAAGAAACGGTAGCCAAGAAAAAAAAACAACAAAAGAGTCATTATTGAAAGTTTCTAAAACACCTACTAGTAGTACATGACCATCATGATGTATACTCATGTACTATTCTGATATCAAAATGCTCATATATGCTAAATTTCCCACAAAGGTACTAAACTTTATTACAGCATCATATCTATAATACAAGAGGAATTTGTAATAAAAATAAATTCAGCAACATCCACAATATGTAAGATATTAAACTGTTGCTTCAATCTCCTTGGAGCAGCAAACCATACATGCCAATAAAAAGGCTATTCTGTACACACCTTAAAGTCTATACAATTCAAAAGTACAAACTATACTGTAAATAGGCATTACATATTAAGCATAGAGATTCAGATTTATGAAGTTTTAATTAACTCCGTGTCATGGGTGTCAGAACCTTTATGAAGTTATTTCAATTTGTTGTTCTTGCTGCAAAACATGTAACTTTCTCTACTAGAAGGATAGCTAAGAAAACAAGTTAACTGACACGTATTCATGACCTGTGTGCTGTTACTACCCTGTTAAATTTCAATAAGGTTGCTGTTATGTAGGAGACAAGAAATCTGCCACTGTTGACTTCATAAATTTTTCAGTCTGAATTCAAACACTCCTTCCACGTACACTCCTTATTTTTCCTAGAAACAGATGTTTTCCATCCTATAAATCAGCTCTTCAAAATGTTTACTAAAACTTATGTTCTACCCATGCCCTTACATACACTCTCATAAGGAAACAGAGATCTGAAAACATCAACATGCACATCCTCCTGAGACTTCAGGAACTCAGCCCCCAGAAAAGACAAGTGTTATGCTCAGTCTAACTGGCAATCCTCTCAATACATGTGAACATGTTCCTTCTTTGCTTCTTCCCATTGTTTGTTAGCTGACATCATACTTGAAGCAACTGTAACTCTTCCTACTAATAAACAACACTAGACTGACCTATAATAAGAAAGTTCTTATTTGCTAAAAGCATCCCTCACACACACCACCAGAATTCCAGCTTCTAGAAAGCTGTACAAGCCTACCTAGATTGAATTGAGAGGACAACAGAAGTCACTGAACGAGTGGGTCAGTGCTTTTTCCTTCACTCTCCCATGTTCCACGGCAGCTCAGCTCCTTTATAAGAACTGGTATTAACAGATCACTAGCTGTTGTTGCATCAGTAGTTTTCATCCATACAATTACCTGCATTCAGCATCACAGGTAAAACAGTCTCCATAAGTTAAACCTCTCCCAAAACTGTGAACAGAATTCAAACTCCCTATAGTTTACTCTACAAAGCATAAAAGAATGAACATACAAACCCCAATCCTAGCACTTCTGCACAAACATGAAAGTGTGGTAAGACACATAAAGAGGATTTTGCTCTAAAAAGAACAGTATTTTCAACAATTTAGGGCAATAGCTTTAGAATGTAGGTAAGAAATTTAGTTTTTGCTTTTAATAGTTGTATTAGTCAATATAAAATCTATAATGGGTAGGAACATTGTGGTAGAACATACAAAGGCCACTTGCTCATATACAGCTCTCCAGTATTCACACAATTCTGAGCACCAGCCAAAACCAGGACCCTTTCTCAGCCTCAGACAGCACTTTTTTACCCCCATGTGGGTTGAATAACCATTCCTCAATTCATTTTTTATTAGGAAAAAACCCATAACCCAGAATTACTACAATTTTGAGCATTAAAAAGTTAATAAAAACTAAAATTCACAAATTTAAAATGGTCTTACTAGTGCAGCATTCACAGAATACAGTTCTGAAGCCATGGGATCCCAGTTGCTTCAGCCCCAAAATATTATACTCAAAGAATCTCACAGCAGTCAACTCTGAATTCCTTTGTATATTACTAAACAGCTGATAAACAGCTATGCTGAAAAAGATCATGCAAAGTTACGGTTAGAAACTAATCTACATAATTTAAACAAAATTTTAATGGACTCAGATGCTGGATTTCCTTCAAGTTACACAGCACTTCTTTTCGCAGACCTTTAGAATAGTACCCTGCTATTATAAGCTCTCAACTAACTAAAGTCATTCTGTACACCATTCTGTGCAACTACCAACAAGAAAAATATCATTTCTATAGCTAAGAAGTTCACTATTCACAATACTGATTTACTATCATATGCAGTTACCAAGCTTCAGAGAGACCAGACTACATGCACTGTTTGCACATGCTTCACTAGGTCATGTGTTTGAATTAAAGCAGTATTTTCCTGCCTACCCTAGTGAGGTAAATAATTATATTATTATTAAACAAAATTCAGATTCTCTTCCTCACTTGATGATATTAGGTTCTCCTATACTAAATTCACTTTAAAAATTAAGAATACTACATATCTATACCTTCTATGTTGTATTCATTCAGAAGCAGCCAACAAGAAAACAGTCAACCACAAAAATCTGCTTAAGGTCTACATCTAAGATAAGTGGCCTCTAAACAGGAAAACAGAATCCAGTTCAACTGCCTTTGGCCTAGAATACACCAACATTAATATGCAGTAAAGAGACCTTTTGCCCCAATACTGTTACAGCTCTCATTGCAAAAACCTAAGTGTAACAATTTACTTCCTACTTGAGGGCAAAGGATTTTGAAGGAGAAGAAAAAAAACATCAATCAACAAAATTACTATATACGTGCAGCTGAATTGGCATTAATTAAAGGAAGTTTATGTTCAGGCACAATCACTGTCAGTAGTCAGTGCCCCAAACTTGCATTTAAAAGCCCTGAACTTCACTCATGCCACTCATTCACATCAACCTGTTATGTGCCCTTGAATAAGAACACTGGGAAGTATCAGCTGAATACATGACTTAGGATGGTAAAAAAATAAAGCCTAAATATTTACTGTATTATGGTAAGACCTATTATTTATTTTCTTTTGTTGTTGCTAAACCCAACCTATTCCAAATCAGCAGCAGGGCTGTCTCCCAATAAAAGAGAAACAGGGCCATTTGAATTAAAATTTGGGATTTTCATCCCCCAAACCTCCTACATTAGCAGATTACCATAAACCATACTTTACAGCAATTTAATGTGTTTATTACCTCAAGAGATCTTGATTTGCTGTTACTGCAGAGTTGAGATAAAACACTGCTAAGCACAGTTCCACTTGATTGTGACAACATACACTGAAATAACCTTAGTCAACAAATCACTTCACCTTTAAGTTTCATTTACAAATCAATCTGCACTAAAAAAACTCTGAATTTTACAAGGAAATTGATGAGATTTCAATGACAGTAAAAACTATGCCATTCCCCAAGTTAGTAACTTAGATTAGTAAATGGAAATACTTTCAGGATGCCTCAGACTCAAAAACAGGAATAGCTCTTGTATGTCCCATTTACAGTTTACTACAGCACTTTCTTTTGATAGGCCAGAAAGGCAGGCACAGTAAAACTGTTCTTCTCTTGTAAGAGCTGCTGGCATTAAAGACTTCATGCTAAGACATATCTCTAAGTTTGCATGTCTGGTTTCCAGCTGCACATCCTGTAAATTATACTAAATATAAAAATCAAAAAACATTCAAAGAGATACTTTCAGCATTAATTATATTCTTGTAAGATAAAACCTACTATATACTCTTTGTTTCTGCCATGCATTTAAAACAATTAAGATTATGAACTCACAATCTCCAATTCTGAAAAAGCAAAACTACTGAGAAGGAAAGCAAGGAGAATAAACAATAAAGAGCTGTTTTGAATAGTGATTCACACTACATTTGCTTTAATATCTCTGATTAAGCCTACAACTGCTTGCCTGTATTTTAGTTTGTGGAAGCCATTATTAAACAGGCTGTTCCTAGATAAATTTTGTGAATAAAGCCTTGCCTCTTTTAAAGTTTATCCAACAAGATGCATGAATTAGTTGGTCACACATGGACAAATTACTAGAGTATAATTTAATACTTTTGATGGCTAAAATTTAACTGTCCTACACCAGCATAGCTAGGGTGACCTAGTACTAAGTAAATTACATTACTTATGGTTGTAGTTATATAAATGATACTTGATGAAAGGTAAAACCTGTATCTTGATAGAAATTATGCTAATAATTTCAGCCAAGTCTCTATGTAACTACTTTATGAAGATTTTCTAAAGACCTTGGACATATCCAATGTATGGCACAAAATTATTAGAAATTTAACAGCTGTTGCACTTTTTATTTACTAGGGTTCCAAATTTGAAAGATAATGTACCTTCATATCAATTCAAAATTGCAATTAAAGGTGTTAGAGTCAGTCCAGTGTTTCCTAGATCTAAGCAAGACATCTTCCCTGCGTTTACTCATTATTATTTGGTATACACCAAGTATACACCTTACTTTAAATCCTAGCGTATCACTACTCAGAAATTCAACTAAGTAAAATGTAAATCCCTGTGAAATCAGAAGAAAAGGCTAGAAAGGGTCACAAGAAATTGCCTACCTAGCTCTCCTTTTCCAAGGCAGAATCAACTGTATCTGTGTTGCTCCTGGGATATGTCTGCCAAATCTTTACTTACAGGTCTCGAACAGGCTACATTCAAAAACATTCTCAAAGTCTCTTCAAATATTAAAGTCACTTTTCCAATATTTAACTTAATCCATCACTTCTTGGTCTCTGGCGGTCATACTGGATGGCACAAACTATTCCCCACCTCTCTACTGCAGTCCTAAATACTTACAAATCTGTATTACTTATAAGCTGACTTGAAAAAACATTCCCAATTTTTTTTAACTGGCGCAATTTTCTGCACCACTCGTCCTTATTATTCTGCTCAGAACTTTCTCCATTTTGTCCACATCTTCCTTGAAAAGAGTGGTCAATCAAATATGCTTTCAATGAATCTCAATGAAGGAGATGCAGAGCAAAAGGATTACTTTCCCCTCCGATTATCTTACACATTTATATAACCTCATGTCATCCCTGATTTTTTGCAGCAAAACTTACCTGGCTCTTGTTTGCCCTGGAATGTCCCTAACCTTTCCCAGCTATTTTCTCCAGACTTGATAACTCATTACTTCTCGTTTTGTCCTTTAAATTCCACTAAGCACAATATAGCTTATAATCATACTTGCTCAGCAACCTCCAAGCCTGTTAGACCATACCTACAATTTCTAAGCTCAAGCTGAATTTCAATTAGATTCTGTAGCCTGTCCCAGTTTCCTACGTATAAATTTATTAAGCACACTGTAGCCATCATCTAGGTTGTTGAAGCAAAAAGTGACTGGAACCAGAGGTAACACATACCCCAACAAGAGCCCCATCTGACAATGAGGTCTTCACAATCACTCCCTAATATGGTGATCCATCTGCTTTCATCATTACAACTTAAGGCAGACTGTACTTCCTTAGATTGCTCATGAGAACAAACAGATGAGGTCATGTCAGCAGCCTTGCTGAAGTCAACATGTAAAGTATCTTCTAAGCTGAGTGACCCATCACCTTGGGAATGAATGAATTGTACTGGGTTTGACACGATCTGTACAATGATAAATTCACATTGTCCCCTTGTGTTTATAGCACCTGTTTAAGGACTTGGTTCTATTAATCAAATATGGGGCAAGTGAAACACAAAGGATAAAAAAAAAAACCTAAGAGAAGTTTCACTGCCACAAAATGTTTCCTCAATGTAGTTTATAAAATAACATCTTAAAAAGAAGCAAGGCAATGGAAAAACCTTGTCTATTCTGAATCTCAAATGAGAACTGTTATTACGTTTTAGTGGTATCTCCTCTGCATACAACTTTAAAATCTCTTGCAACTCAAACTGGATTTGGTTTTGTGCTAGCACAAAATGAACAGTGACTGCGGAAGGCAAGGTAACTTGTATTTGTAAGCCAAGAAACAAAGCAAGATAATTCTGGGCATCTATTTTTTGATGCAAAATTAAAGCCCACTCCATATATTTTAGAAAAAATCATGGAACGTTCTTATTTTATTACAAAGTTTTCTGTTTCTTTACAAATTTAATTGTTTTTCTGAGTGGAAAAAACCCCAGTATGATACAGTATCACTAGTTGGTATTTGCTTCCTGACCAAATAAATTTATTTTTCATTGCCAGCACTGTGACTTTGTTTGGGGCTTCCTCCTCTGCTTATCAATAAGACGGTACTATAAGCCATTCCTCCAAGATCACAGACACAAACATATACTGCCATTTTAACCTTTAAAGAACTGCTGACATCTGTGGAAGCAATATTGCCCCACCCTGAGAAACTTCCCAGTGACCTGAAGACATTACCTGACATTATCTGTTCAACACCAGTCTTACAATTCAAAACTAAATTATTGGTGAGCTTTTCCTCTCAGCTCAAAGGTCTGCACTCCAGCACAGAGCTCTGTGTCCAAAGGGTGATCTATTCCTACACCATTCCAAACTTCAGAGCTCTGCAGATTGGAAACTTCCCCATGGTTTTCCAGTCACCTAAAATCTCTTCCACTGTTTCCTGAAGAATCACTCAAGTGCCTGAACAAAGCTGTACACTTAATTGACTGGTTCTATTAATAAAACAATCAACTAGCTTTTACAACTTTTAAATATAAGTAGTAGCATCCTCAATATAAGTAAAAATCCAGTATTTCCACTATTACATCTTTAAAGAAAATACAAAGTCAGCTAATGCCTCTGCAGTTATTAAGTTCCGTATCTATGACTTCAGTTTGATTATGCAGTTCATATCTAAGAATTGGTTTAAGAGTCTCATTTTTTAGATACTATGTAATCAAATCAGGAAACTCAAAAGAATTTGTTTTGTTAATGACATTTTAAAATATCTTGTGAACAAAAGTAAAACCTATACTGTAAAGAACAACAGAAAACTGCTAGCAAAGCAATTCATGCTAAATAACAGACTCATCATGTTTGATTAACATATACTCTAAATAATTCAAAACTTTGACTTTCATCCCTACAGTCCTGTTGACTGTAGTACTGCTTCAACACTCATCAAAATCACAGCCCCTTGATTTGCTGTGGCTAAATCTCTACTTCAGGTATTTCAAGATCAAATCTCTTACTGTAAACACATCCTGGTATCCAAGGGCTTTATAAACAAAAGACGGGCCCACAAAAAAGATTATTCTCTGCTGCCACCACTCTCAAGCAAAACAGTTGACAGTAATGGTAGCATTTACACAAACCTTACCAACACAAGACTTGGTCTGCTCTGGAAGGTAACCATGAAATCCAAGCTTCATCTGAGCCAGGATGGCATGAAAAATCCCTGCTGTCTTTGATTTATAGAACTGTAGTTGTAGGCAAGGAACAACAAAAGTTACAGAGAGGTAACTGTGATTAAATTCTTTAAAAACAGAAGGAACAAACCAAGAGAGAGAAACCACAAGGCTAAGATTTCTAAGTTCAGTACTAATACTGATCCCAATGCAAAGGACAGCTGAAAGCAGCAAGAGAGCCATCCTTCAAACTAACAACAGCAACAAAAAAATCCACCTCCTTACAGGGTGGAAATATAAATTCTGTCTCATCATCCACTATTACCTTAGTAACTTCACTTTTCCAAATTTCCATGTCATGCTCAGAGACAAAAAAAAAAAATCCAGTCAGATACTCTGTTTTAAAAACAACAAACTTTTAACTGTTTCAAAAGACAACAGTGGCACAGAAGGTCATTAAACAGGAAACTATGAACAATTATCAGCTATAAGCACAACAGCAACAAAACTGACTTTTGTATAGGAAGATGAAATATAAAGAATCATTGTTTCTAACTGCTTTTAACAACTGTGATTCTTTGTGAAGTAAGATTTTCCTGCTTTGTTTCTAACAGTTAAGAAAATTCTTAATCCTTGAAAATTTGTACTCTCTAGACAGCATCTACAGCAATCTCTACTGTTGCTACATACATTTCAATCTCTCACTTCCTCTTATTAAAAAGAAGTCTTAACCATTTCCTTTAACCGCAAACCCACATATTGTGTGGTTTTCTAGTAGCTTGAGTTTTGGTATCATCTTCAGCAGAGGTAGCTCTGACAGAATCTTAAACAGCAGCTTTGGAATTGACAGCTTAAAGAGAGCAAAAAAAAGGAATAAACAAAACTAAAGTGTTCCAAGCAGTCAGCGATGCTGCAGCTGGGCTGAAGAGAGACTCACAATGAAATACAATAATCAATCCCAAGATTTCTGGGCTCACTATCTGAGCTAGCCAGTTCCCCCTGTCAAGCAGTACTGACTGCAGCTGAAGAAAACTACTATTTGAATTCACAAATCACTACATGACTCCACAAGAGTTGTGCCTGGGACATCTCCATATCTGCAAAACTACACATGACACAATAATCAAGCCACTTGGTCATGCCTACTCTCTCTCTCTGTATGCAAGACCTAGCAATTTTGGACTTGGTTCATGGCATTTGCAGGAAAAAGTGGTGTCGCCTCCAGTGCTGATGCTCCCCTACAGAGAACCTGTCCACCTGCATCACTTCTTAGACATGAGTAACAGCAGAGGCCACCACCATATGGGACAACACAGGCAGGACTCTGCCATCCAACAGTGCCAAGTAAAAACACGTCTGTAGGCACTGGGCCATCTAACAGGAGTAAATGTCCCTGTATCAGAACACTGGGAATGAAAACAGAGCCCAGACTCACAGTGGCTAAGGCAGAGCTATCAAGACCAGGTTTAATTTCTCCAGTTCTGTTTCCTGCCCCACAAAGAGGGGCTGTGCTCAAGAGAAATTCCCCTTGCTCATTTTTCATCTGGGATATTTCTCTCAAAGTGCAACAAGAACACACATAAACAACTTCCTCGTTTTGATGGTTTTACCCGTAAATTGTGATTTTCTGTTTGTTAGAGGTATAATTATACTGTTATCATTATTAAACTGAAGTGATTTTGTAATGTGCAAAACTACAGGCTAAAAGGAACCTTTCAGAAAGACCAGAATTTGCAATCATCCAGTCAGAATGCCTTATTTATGTCAGTGAAGAAGATTTGCAGAAACACTCAAGTGTATATATAAAACAGTGAAATGGCTTTGGATGAACGCTGACTTCTAAATACTTCAATCACTTGGTTTGTTGGATTTTTTCCCCTGAAAAAACACCTCAATTAAAATCAACATTGCACTTGGTAGTCCTTACTTCTTCTGGTCTCCCATATGAGCAAAAAACTTTGACAAAACACATCCTTTACCTTGGATTACTCAGGCAGGGTCACTCCTGACAGAAACCTGGGTCCAGAAGTCAGAGGACCAAGTAAGCAACTAGAACTGTAAAACTTCCTTTGCCATTGCAGCTGAACCCAGCATGGGAACAGCGCTGAAATTTTAATGTGCTGAACCCACAAAGGTGTACTCACTGCTCTTAGGTAATAACTAGTATCCTCCTTGAAATAAGAAAAACCTCTCAAATAACTGTGTTCAAGGCAAAGCAATAAAATCCTAACTAGTATTCCTTACTGGAAGTGTGTGAGGGGCCATATACTTTCAGACGACGTAGCACTCTTTAGGAAAATGAAGCTGGGAAGGATACAAGCACCCAGTGCAGGGCTTGGAACTAGATGATCTTCAAAGTCTCCTTCCAACCAAAATCATTTTATGATTCTGTGGCCATGAACTACATTCTTCCCTACAGGAAAGCACAACGATTACCTCCAGAAGAGAAATTAACCGAGCACGAAGGCGTGACCCATCCTTCTCTCAACACCCAGACCTACGGCTTCCTGCACCGCCGAGCCACCCCACCCAGGCCAACACCGACCAACTTCCAGCCGGGGAGCTGCTCCAGCAGCCGCGGCAGCTCCAAGCGCCCGCTCCATCTCACGCCGGGAGCTGCTAAGCAACCGCGCGCCTCGAACATATCGAAATTCAACTTACTAATTTTACCCAAAACCCCTTTTTCCGTACGGTAGCGACAGCTTTTGGCGTGGGAAAAGCCCCGCGGCGCTGCCCACTCGCGGCTCGTGTGAGTCACGCACGGCAGCGGGGCGGCAGCGGCTCCGAGGGCTGCGCCGGGACCAGGCCCCGCTCCTTGCGAGCACCGCCAGGATCGGCCCGGCCTCCTCCATTCCTTCATCCTTCTCTCCCGGTATCGATGCGGCGGCCGCACGAAAGCCCAGGCCCCCCCCCGCTTTCCCGGGCCAGGCGGCGGCGGCGCGGCTCCCGCCCAGCCTCCCGGGCCCCGCCGCTAGGCCGCAGCGCAGCCGGCACAGCCGCAAGGCCAGCGGAGCGCCAGCCCGAGCGGCGCTGAGGATCTCGCCGGGGCGGCTCCCCGTTCACCACCCCCCCCCTCCGCCGGGGCCCCCCGCACCTTCTTGATGTTGTAGAGCCGGGTGAGCATGCCGACGCCGCGGTCGTTAAGGATGGTGAGCTTCTCCGCCAGCTTCTGCTGGCTGGGCTGCAGAACGGACCGCGACATTGTGGCCCGCCCCTGCCCCCACCGCCGCTCACAGCCCCGCGGCCGCCGGCCTGGCCCGGCCCGGCGCTTCCTCCCCGGCTGGCCCGGCGCTCCGTGCCTCCGCGGGGCGTGGGCACGGCTCACGTGGGGCGGCGCTCGGGCTCCCCCGGCGGGCGGGCGGCGGAAGCGGCCCGCGCTGAGCTCTCCTCGGTTCCCACAGGTTCGGGGGAGCTGAGGGGGGTGTGAGGGGGTTTCGGGTAGAACCCCAAGGTGTGTTTCGAAACGATGAAGGACGCCCATTTTTCTTCACTGTTTACAGCGAATAAGGTTATGGATGCCCGCTCCCGGGAGGTGTTAGCTGGATGGAGCTTTGAGCAACCTGGTCTACTGGAAGCTGTCCCTGTCCCTGGTAGGGAGTTGGAACGAGATGGTGTTTTTAGTCCCTTCTAAACGAAACAGTTCTGTGAGTCTATGAAAGCCCTAATTTTTACTTAATCAGCTTCACTTTTTAATTTAATCAACTCTTTTTTTTTTTTTTTTACTTAAACAATGGAAGTCCTACACTTTGGCCACAGTAACTCCTTGCAGCTCTACAGACTGGGGGCAGAGTGACTGGGAATCTGCTCAGTGGAAAAGGCCCTGGGGTGCTGGTCAACAGCAGCTGACCCTGTGCCAGCATGTGGTGAACCTGAGCCAGCCCAGGTGAACAAAAAGGCCAATGGCACCTGGCCTGTGTCAGAAATAGTGTGTCCAGCAGGACCAGGGAAGTTAATATGCCTCTGTACTTGGTACTGGTGAGGCCACTTCTCATGTGCTGTGTCCAGTCCTGCGCCCCTCAGCTCAGGAAAGATATTGAGGTGCTGAAACTTGTCCAGGGAAAGGCAAGGAAGCTGGTGAAGTTTCTTGGTCATGTTCCTGTGAGGAGCAGCTGAAGGAGATGTTTAGTCTGGATAACAAGAGACTCCGGGGGAACTCTCTCTAGAAGTCCCTGACAAGAGGGTGGAGTGAGGTGGGGGCCAGTCTCTTCTGCCATGCCAGTGAGAGGATGAGAGGAAATAGCCTTAAGCTATTAAACTATTAAGGGGATATTCAGAGTAGACATTAGAAAACTTTTTTTACTGTTCGGGTGGTCAGACATTGGAATAGGTTGCTCAGGGAGGTGGTGGAGTCACCACCCTTCGAGATGTTTAAGAGGCACTGGGTGATGTGGTTTAGGAGTTACAGTGGCAGTGCTGGATTGACAGCTGGACTGAGTCATATTAAAGGTCTATTCCAACCCTTGACGATTCTAAGATTTTTTTACATAACCAACTGAAATTAAGAACTGAGGCCCAGCAGAACACTGCACAGAGTAATACTGACACACTGTCACTGCTGGTGACCCTTGTTTTCTGAGGGCATTTCCATCAGCCCCAGAGTATCACACCTGCCCTGGGAAGTGGGAAGAACCTGGAAATACTGGAAATACCCGTGGAGATGCTGCCAGCAGCCCCTCTGCCCGGCTCATGAGGCTGTCACCATCCCCCTGAGCTGTTGCTGTACAGCAATGTACAGGAAATTCAGAGAAACACCGTATCACCAGCTAGATGAGTCACATCACTGCTTTTTTTTCTTTTTTTCACTTGAAGCCACAGGAATTAAAAGCATATATTTCTAAGGAATGGTGAGATTTCTGTGCTGTTCATGTCAACAACAGACCTCCAGAAGACCATCCCTTATTATCATGTCATAGGGAGACTATTTCTGTGCTGAGAGGCCAGCACAACCAGCTGGGATGCAGGGATCCCCAGTATAGGGAATGAGAGACAGGTTTAAGAATTAACCTTCTAATCTAATTATTTTTATAGTGGCACCACCATCTGTGACTTTTCTTGCATATTAATATTTGTATTTCATTTTCAGTTCACATTTTTGCATTAGAAATCAGAATCAGTCTCTGTCTTTCAGAGATTTTAAACTAATCTACTTTAGAAAGCATAGAAATGAATGTAGTTAAATTATTACTGACCTCTTTCTTCACTTTAGACAAGACAATTTAGGATTCAGAATAAAACTAGGAAGCAAGAACTTAGAGTTCCAATCTGAAGGCTGCTATTGATTAATTCATTGGCCTTTATCAGGTGATTTTATTTCTTAGCTTTGTGTCCAAAAGTCAGGAGTACCTTGCAACAATGTTGTAAAGATTAATTAGGTTAGACCTGTTAGACCTGACTTTACTGGAGTCTATGGAAAACATCAGAACTATTCAAATTGCTAAATTTATAAAGCATAAAATGCTATGTGATTTAATGTGATTTAATTAACAATATCTATAGTAATGTTTTACTCAAAGCATCTGCCTTCCATTATAAATTATTTTTTAAAGTATCAAATGTAATAGTTGTAGTTTTTCTAGAAACAAAGATGTTTCTCATGTAGTTGCAGTGCAAAATAAGAATCATAGAATGGTTTGGGTTGGAAGGGACCTTAAAGATCATCTCATTCTAAACCCCTGCCATGGGCAAGGGCACCTTCCACTAGACCAGAAACTCTGTTCAACCTGGCCTTGAACACTTCCAGGGATGGGAGATCCACAGCCTCTCTGAACAGCCTGTTCCAGTGCCTCACCACTTTCACAGTACAGAATTTCCCTCTAATATCTGATCTAAACTTACCTTCCTTCAGCTTAAAGCTATTTAAGAGCAAATACTAGTACTTTCATTGTTCCTCACCTACACACCTATGTCTAACACAAAAGCACCCCATTTTTAACTTCATATTCAGTTATTTTTTACCATATTAGATGTTCTAGAAGTTTTGAACAGTAACAGTCACAGAATTTGTAATTTATATATAGCCAAGCAAGTGGAATGACATCACCAAGACAATTCATTGTGAGTTTTTGTATGTTGTATTGAAACATCTATGATCCAACATCCTAATCTTTCTTCCTCTGGAATTAGTAGAAAAATTACAGATCACATTGGAGTCAGAGCTACTTGGTTTGATAAGGCTTGTGCTTAATGGAGCTCACTGGAAAACTCTCAAACTCTCTGTAACTAGTTAGGTAGTTTTTACTGTGAGACCTCTCCATGCTGCACAGATAACAGGCTAAGGCACAGAAGGGAAAAATTATTGACTCTCCCCTTTGAAGTAGAACCCTGTTTGCAAACTCTCACATTATTCATCAGCCTGTTTACAAGATCCTATTATAAGGAGCACCTTGGGTTACTATAATTTTTTTAATGTAAATAGTGCCAAGTTAGCTGCATTCAATACTGAATATTGGAATAGGGAAAGGATCAATATCAGTAAAAAATAATTTCTGACACAAGGAATTTTTAATGCTATGCAGTCTACAGGCCTAATACTAAGTAGATGATCAGAATTATCACTGTAATATGATTACACACAGACTTTTAACAATGCTCTTGGTCAATGTCATTGTATGTACTTAAGCACTCCACAGTTTTGTCACCAATTTTAATGACAAAAGTATTAAGCCCATGTTGTCATACTACTTGTGCTGCAACTTTATGTAGAAGCTTCAGGAATACAGGTAAATTTTCCAGCAGGAAGATTTATTGCATGCTAGATTATAAAAATCACACAATCTGCATTCACCAATCTACCAGCAAGCACAATAATGTGGAAATATAAGTTTTGTCAGCAACAGCACAGCTCTTACAGGTGTAGCAAAATTGAATGAACAAGAGAGTAAGGCTAAGAATTATCTTTAAAACACACAACTTCTGTTTGCTCAATGGTTTATTAATGATTAAGATTTAAACAGCTTTCTATATTTATTCCAAAAGTACAAGTTTAGGGCAAGTTTGAAACAGCACTTCCGATTTGGGTCAAGCTCAGTCATTTGACTCACTTGACTTTTAAAGTCAATTCTCTGTTCAGTATAGAGTTTAATTTTCTAATCACTATGGGGCTTTCAGACAGTAATGAAAATCGTAAATTTATTTGGGTTGGAAGGGACCTTAAAGATCATCATATTCTTTGAGCAGCCTTTTCCAGTGCCTCACACTACAGAATTTCTTATGTATCTAATCTAAATTTCCTTTTTTTCAGTTTGAACCCATTCCCTCTTGTCCTATCACTACAGTTCCTGAAGCAGAGTTTTTCTCCAGCTTCCCTGTACACCCTTCAGATACTGGAAGGCTGCTACGAGGTCTCTGTGCAATCTTCTCTTCTCCAGGCCAAACAGTACACAGGGATTTATACTTTTCTAGCACTGCTATTTTAAAACCCTTAGTGGGCAATTTACTACTGCAGAGTAGTAAAGACCTAAGTCTTTGCAACACTTATTACTTACATCTCTGTAGTAGTAGTATTTAGATTTTTTTTCCTTTCTTGTCTGTTTTTCCTTAGTTCAACTTCTGGCTTGGATTTTCATGTGAAATGGCAATGTGCTGGCCAGGATTTTCAGTGAAATGGCAGCCATCAGCTGCATTCTCCATGAGCAAACTAGTGCAGCCCACTGCATGACTTCTTCCCCTTTGACCAACAGAAGTCAAGAAACAATTTTTAAAGACTTGTCTTGTTCAATAACTCCTTTTCAGGTAGAAACATTTCAAAACAGGAAGACATTGTAATTTTAACAGACCAGAATTTTTAAATGGTCACCATAACCCTAATTATTTGGGTCATGTCTTAGTATTTATTTATTTATAGTATGTATTTATTACATTATTGAACTTGCTTGTAAAGGCACACAAGCTGAATAATTTACCATACAAAGGCTATAATATTGTTGAGAGACCCTAAATAAGTAGCACTGAAAAACACAATTGTCTTTATCAGGCAGCCTTTTAATCTTATGTAAAGAAGCAACAGGTTCAAAAGACCCATCATTCTCACTAAACCAAGCTGACAGATTCATTATATTTCAATCGATAATTTTCTTGATGAATCCAAACCTTTTTCACTGTTTAATCCATCATAAAGCCAGCATGACTGCAATTTACCATGTTCTCTTCTTTCCTTTCTTTAAAGGTATTTGGGCATTATATTAACCTGTTCTCCCATTAAAATGCAAGCTCATATATGTGCCTTTTCAATTATGTGTGTGTGTCAGCATCCTTCTAGCTGAGGTTGTATATGAACATAGCAGTAGCTCAGAGATACCAGGTCTTTGAACTTAAAAAACCGTGAATTTGGTAGCGGGAGGACATAAAAGAGGTGTGCAAATTCATTTTGAAACAGATGATGAATACCATAGCAGGTATTCTTTCACAAACTGCAGATACCTGCCAGTTTCAGAATGCACGAGTGCTCCTGCTTATGCTGGAGGGACAGGTTGACAACTCTGTTCCAGGACTACTAGCCCAACACTACATAAATGAGTATTATCAGTACAGAAGCAGGCTGTTACCAAGATTTGAGTGCCAGACTTCTCAGTGTATTCCAGGTCCATGACTAACCCATGATACTTAACTGGCTAATCAAATGTCAGCCTGCTGGCTATAGAAGTTTGGGACTGCAAGAAGAAATTTGCTTACATGTGAGTTATCAGCATGGCTAAACAGAACGAGCTTAGAGGGCATTGATGGGCTAAGACTTGGCCTGTTCCAGCGTGAGGCACTGCTTACTTTTAGAGCAGAAGAGGAATCAGGATGCAATTGTTTAGTTTCAGAGTTAGAATTACAATTAACTCCTGCAGAAACGATTGAGAAAATGGATTAGTCATTTTCCCACTGACTACGAAACAAAGTTTAGGAGGGCTGTCAGAATAAGCTACACAACTAAATGATGTTATTAAACAGACACAGTTGTAGACCTTAAATTAGCTTTCTAAGCAGACATTACATCGCCAGCTTTAAAAAGTTCCTGGCAAATACTGAAATCAGAAAGAGCACTGGATTAGGAGTCCACCTGGATTAAGGGCATTTTGTTCTCAGTCTCCCTCTCAGGCCAAAGAGGCAAGAATACCCAATGGTGATCTCCAAGATGTCTGTGAGGCCACTACATATCAACAGAATGCTTAATGACCTTCAAATCTTTATCACAAAGATGAGCTAGCCTATGCTAACTGCTCACTGACCAGAATAAACCATGAGTGTTCAGTTTGCAAAGAACAATCTCTAAATTCTTTGAAACTGGGATGTATTCAAAATGTTGTGCATTGTTGCTGGAATGCAGATGGCAAAGCCCTATTATGGTGTTACAGCACACAGAAAAACTGTAGGGTTTCTGTTGGGCCTACAAGTTTAACTATCTTCATGTACCTACAGAGGCTTTTTCGGCAGGCATGTAAAAGCTCCAGGGCTCTGATCTACTTTCTTCAGCCTGTGTTACACTTCTGTCCTGGATAAATGGAGTAGCACATGTGGATACAGTTGAAAAGGTACAAAAATAACCTATTAGAGGTTATTTTGTCTTCTCCCTTCCTCTCCCTTTCTCTCATGAGAACCCAGTGGAATAGCATGTCCCTCTTTAAATACAATAGCTTTTACGATCCATCCAGCAAAGACTAAAAACAATAAAATAAATAAAATAAAATAAAAAAAAAAGTGGATAAGAATTACATGAGTACCACCCAAATTGTCACACCTGTGATCAAACTGGGGAAAAAGATTGAAGAAACACTACAGTTATCTCCCACATTTCCATCTGTAATGGTTTTTTTTTCCATTTGAAAAATAAATACGAAATTTTTTGAGGGTATAAAAAGCCCCAGTTGTTTCACACAGCACAGAAATATACAACTTAGACCAGAGATGGAATATGATATGACAAAAGTCTATCCCAATATGCTGTGTGAAACCCTCTGTGGGGAGAAAGGTAGAAGGACCGGGTAAGGCTGTGAACACTAAGGAGTGGTCCTACTTCAGATAACTGTAGCTAAGAACTGAAGTTCAGTGGTTATTAAGATTGCCACAATAAAAATTATGTGCAGCCATCAAACTTATATCACTCAATAAAAACATATGGGATGAATCTGCATCTTAACTTTAGCTGTTTAAATAGCCTAGTTTGAGTTCTTCTTTGAATAAATGCAGAAAATTTTGCTTTTGGGAAAACCTGGTACAGTAATTTTCCTACAGGAAACATAAGTACTTTGAAAATACTTATTTCCTGATGATTTGTTCTCTTGATAAACAGTGCATAACTTCCTTTGATGAAGCAGAGGACTAGATAGATATCAAAGAATTTGATTGTATAGATGAGTCAGACAACTTGTATTTTGTGTATTTAAAATTTGGGTTTTTTTCAACTTAAGTAATACTGTTAAGAGTTATAAAGAAGAATGTGAAATAACAGAAACACAATTTTGAGGATTTCTAACAAGTAATAAAACCATTAATCAGAAGATCTATACCAATCATTACTAGGGGAGTTCCTTACACAGATTAGTTCTAGTGCATTTAGAGCTTTCCACATACATTTCTTTAGTGATAAAATGTTTAGGGTTTTGTTGTTGTTGTAGTTGTTGCAATGTTTAGGGGTTTTTAATTTTAATTTTTTTAAAGAGTGTTAATAGCAGAAATACCTTTTACCTTGGTTGAAAAAAGTTCGATTTATAGGTATAATTCATTATATATGTCTCCCAGGTTTGTTTTGGTTTGTTTTCCCTGCAATATATTTTGATGTTGATAATGAAATTGTTAATGATCAAGCAAGTGTTACTCACACAAAATAATAATGTCTAATCCAGAAAAATATTTTCCCTTCATAGTGTTCATGTCAAAAATAGTCTCTTGTTTAACTTGCTGAATTAACGAGGAATTAACAAGGAATGCCATTAGCAAAGTAGCATCAGAGATTTCATCTGCTTCAATTAATGAAGCTCATTGTTTAGAGTTGGACAGAAAACAGCCATTACATCTTATGAAAAATTGTGAAGTTTTAACATTAAGATGAAGCCAAGAACACTCAGTTCAGTGCTGCTCACAAAGAGTCATTGACTGTTACTCCAAATACTAGATGGCCTTTTTGGTAGGACATTTGTCCTGTCAATCAAACTTGAACAGAAATCTTTGACATTTGAGGACTGTTCTTCAGTGAGCTTTTGGTGATTTTGAAATTGTGGTTGAAAACCTGAGATGGAAAAGAAAGAAAGAAAGGAAATTCTGTTCATTACTTGTTTTTACAAGATAGTCCCAAAGGAAAGAAATCTTCCTAATTAAGATGTTAACAATATAGTAATCAAATCTATTCATAATGACATCCAAATCTAGTTTTCTACCATTATCATTTAGACTTAAAAACTCTAAAGTAAATAATAATTATTTTTTTAAGTAGCTCTCCTGTCTTCAAATGACCAGTAAAACAAATCTGTAGAGAAACAAAAGTTGTGAGACAGATTAATGGCATTTTTGGAGTAGACTGTTAAAAGCTGAGGTACAAAATGGAAATTCAAGTATTCTGACAAAAAAACCCCAACAAATTAAGAGCAGTCATAATAACCACTGAAAAATCATACCCTTTTACTTCACATCTGCCACCTAAAGTAGAGAAAGAAAACCACATTTCAGGTTTCAAAGGACTTGAAAGCATTACAGAAACTTACATTAACATCATCTCGCAAAGATGAGCTAAGATTTTCTTATTTATTTTTGAGAGTCCTGACCCTTACAGGCTTTTTTTCAGCTTTTACTGCAAGGTTAACTTCTCTTAGGCTGGTTTTTCTGAAGTGAAAGTATACATAAAAGGAAATAACACGTAAGTGGTGGAGAAAAACTTCCTTGGTGACTGATGGTCTATGCTAACTGCATAGTTACTCATCATTCCTTTGCAAAGCAGCCAGCCTGAATGGAAGGTGTTTCATACACGTGCATTTTTGTTAAAAAGTTCTTGTAGTCTTTTGATATTTTTCTTTTCCCTGATAAATTTTGCCTAACCACTGCTGAGCTGACATACTTGGTTTTACACCAAGCTACATGAACAATTCATATATATATATATAGTTTGTGAGATATATATATGTGTGTGTGTTTGTGTATATGTATCTTTGTTAATCTTTGCTAACATGACTGCAGAGAAGCCTGTTCAAGTCCACCTGGAGAACTGAAACCTGGGCACAAATGGGAGTGGAATTCAGATCCTACTCATGTAACATAGACACAATTTCTGCCAGATCTGCCTCATACCGATAGGTCCCCAGGGGTACTCCCTTTGGCTACTAAATATTTCAGCTTTACATTCTACTCTGTTCCTCAGTGCTCTTCATTAAGCACAATTCCTGACACACTATAAAAATACTCATCTTTATATCAGTGAATCTGTCTGCTCATTTATCTGGATTGCTCACAAAGTGTGCTTAGAACAGAGAGGAATGCCCTGATGTTTGTAGGGCCATGCCTTTGGTCATGGGCATGACTTTGCTTCTGGGGAGATTTCCCTGTAGCAATACAAGAAGACATACCAGTGGAAACACCACTGGCTCAGGATAGCTTTATAAAAACCAGCAAATTATGCTGCTTGAAATAAAATATTAAAGCGCAGCTCCCTACTCTTCAGGCCAGGGATAAAAGGCAGTGTTTGAAGAAGGTTCACTCACAGACTTAATACTATTATTAGGAGCAACCATTGGGCCTCTGCTCGCAGTCTTTAGCAGTCTGGACTGGGTTTCCATATTGCACCTTATCAAAGTTAGTCTCCCAAACTCCAAAGAGTTCAGGAACTGGCTCTCTTTCTGGGCTTGACCAAAATGCATAATCTGCTCTTACCTAGCACACTGCATAGATAAAGCTGGTCAAGAGTGACGCAGCATATATTAGCAGCATGGCTTTAATGGATGCTTTGATTTGTATGCCAAAGGAACATAGGAAGAGAGGATATGTAAATGGGTGCTTAGGATATATAAGCCCTTATATATATATATATATATATATATATATATATATATATATAGGATATATATCCCCTTACAGTGGAAAACCCTCTGCAGCAGTATATGAGCACCACAGTTATGAAGAAAAAAAGCACAAAAATATGTACAGATGACTCCCACCACCTCTGGCTTCACCCTATTCCCACACACAAGTAACTGCACTTTGTTTAGCCAATAGGGTTTAGCACTTCCAATGTGTTACAAACTGGCAGATCCAGAAACTCAGAACTAACACCTTCCAGCAAAGCTTTGCTCACTAACAACCAGGTCACAGTATGTGTTACTGCAGCACTTTGTGCAGGAACGCCCTGTTAACTTTCTGTACTCAGCCTTCAGCATGGTCCTGCTTCCCATGTAGTCCAACTACTACAGCAACACATTTAAAATGCTATTTACTTAATCTGCCCTGAATTCATCCCTCATTCCTGCCATCCTAGGAAAAACCCCCAAAATCCATAAGTGGCAAACTTAAAATTGCTTAGGCCTTCACAGTTCACCTCAGCAATGAACTCAGTAGACGAAGCTGAGAATCCTTGTGGACTTTTCACTCTTTACTATATTAAGTTCTGGAAAAGGCCTTGGTACAAATTCATTCTTCCTTATAAAATAACATTTCAAGATTTTGTCTGCACTTCACTAGCTTTTTGAAATCTCAGTTTCCAGTCAGGATTCCACTTATGATAGATTTCCCAGACATGTTACTGGATACGAGAATAAAGGAGTTAATATCTGCATCCTCATTCGGGATGTGGGACAAAGGCACACAACAAGGCTGGAAAAGAATCACTGTCCATCAGCTTTGCTGAGACTCTAGTTTTCTTCCAGAATATTCCTTCCCTACCAGATACTGGCAAGTCTAAAGGATGGAAAACAAAGTGATGAGAACAAAGGAGTGGTTGTCTCTCAGTCAAACCTCTCTGCATGAAGGAAATGACATGGAGCAGAGACATATGCCACTGAAGGGAGATGGGAGCATGTCATACTCCAGCCATCTTCCCATGTACTGTCTTGCTGGTTGCTCAGGGTGTGAATGATCCTGAGCTTGTGACTCCTAACTGCTTCAGAAAGGGAAAAGCCAGCAGGAGTAGGCATCATGTTTTGACAACTTTGCAAAGCTGAAACCAAAACTCTGCTCCAGCTAAGGGCCTCCAGGCTGTGTAGGAGACAGCATCCTGGCATGTATGAGGCAGGTACACTCAAAAGTGTTTATCTGTGTTTTGGCACAAATGGTGGTGAAATAGTCCCCCTGCAGGAGGCTACTCCCTCCCAAGTCATCATGGACGGGAGCTGCCTGTCCCAAGGGGTCCATGTACCACAGAGTGCTTTGATGAGAGTCTGACAGATACAGTGCAATTCAAGCTTCAAACTATTCTTTGCACTTGTTTCAAGTATGAGATCAACTTTCCTGAATACCATCATCCCCAAATAGCACAATTCACTTCCAAAAAGGCTTATTAGAACTTTACATAATGGTATTATTATTATTTCCCTCTCTCTGTTTTAAATACCTCCTCATGCATTTCACAGTCACACTTGCATTTCTCATCACCACACTACATTCATGATTCACCAGTCTTCCAGTCACCAACTGGTGCACGGAGTTATTTTCAACTTCTCTGTTATTTTCAACCAAGGAACATAGAGTCTGAAACAGAGACATTATTAGAGTTAGATATTAGCTGACAATACTTTGGTTTTCTCCCCCATTTCTCTCACTCCTCAAAGTCATCTGGTAAATGCAGTTTAAAATGTGACACAATTAGTGTATGAATTAGGGTTCAGTTCTCCATTTCAGTTAAATTACCAACCTAAGAATCAACTGATAATTTTCAGTGCATTTTATAATCTAGCTCAACCCTCTAACACATGCATTTTTCAGAGGGCAAGGCTGGTTTTTCAAAGTCAGCTATCTGGAATGTCTGGTTATCACTTTTCTGATAGAAGCCAGCTCTTCTGCA